>NW_024747642.1:0-18406 GCF_018991925.1 Homarus americanus | reverse complement strand
GGGAGAACTCCTTGAAGAGTTTCATTGGTAAGTCAATGGGGGTGGTAGAGCGTTTTAATTTTAGTTTGTCCAGGCGTTTTGCTACTTCAAATTCTTCTACTAGGTCAGTGGGAGGGGGGGCTGGTAGGTAAGCAGGGAGAGTGGTTGTGTCAAGCTGGGGGAGCGTCTGGCATATAATAGCGAAATGGTTGTTTGTTTGCTCAGCTGCGTCAACATTAGTGAGATGGCTAAGGAAGGGGAGGGGGTGTGTCTTATTGTTTAGTCCACAGAGTTCTTTAAGCTTACCATACCATTGACTGATGTTGGTCTGCTTCAGGTGTTGTAATTTGGTTGGGTAGTGGGACTTCTTTGCAGTGTGTGTGTGTGTGTGTGTGTGTGTGTGTGTGTGTAATACTGAAAATCAAGGACAAGTGTGTTGTTGTTGTTGTTGTTGAGAGAGAGAGAGAGACCAACCCAAACAAAATACTGCATTTTCTTTATGATTTTCTACCTGACGCTCACATAAATCCTAATAATATTATCAGAACTGTATTTCTTCACTACTGTTAGTCTTCACACTCTACGTAACACACACTCTACATGTGAGTTAGTGGTGTATAGTTCACTACACAGGAGAGTTTGGGCGTTTTCTTCAAGCAACGCAAAGGAGCTAGTTTATTGAGCACCCCCATTATATCCTATGTAAGACGAAGCTTAAGAGATGTAATACCCAGCTCTATATCTCCGGCCCAGAGTCGTGTTACACTTCTTACACACTTGGTGATATATAAACAGTTTTCTGAAATTCCTAAATGTCCTTCCATCAGCTCCTGCCTCCTGCTCTGGGCGCCACGACAGAGGATCAGGCAGCGAGAAGTCATCTTAAAAATATGCAATAATCTCCTGGAGGCGACACACACACACAAGACTCGAGAAACAATGTTAATAAAAATGTAAATTAGCATCGGTATAATCCCGGAAGTTTGTGACTTGTCAACAAAGGCGAGAAAAAGAAATGTTTACAATTTTTTTTTGTAATTTAATATTTTCAACTAATAATGATAATGTTAAGGAAATAAATACCTGTCATTACTAATTACCATTTTAGGTTTAGTGTTTCCTAGTCTTAAGGGTTTAGGTGTTTTATTATTTAAATATCATATATAAACACCAATTAACTGGGTTTAACAATTACAAAATTACATAAATCCAGCAAATTAATGTGAACCTACTATAGCTTACACCCTACAGCGGCACCTTACAGTACGGCCACCGAGGGTCCACATTGTCTACGTATATCCCAGTGAAACCTAAATATAACGGACTCTCTTCCTCCATATAGTCCGTTATATGGAGGTTTCACTGCATTTCCTTTATTGTTTTGCCATGAATAAACCAGAGAGAGAAATTTAGGACAGACAGACAGGTCATAACCCCACCCCCTCCATCGCTGAGTGGTATAAATAACAGTGACGTAACGCACAATGCTATCTCATAAACACAGGATTTTTTTAAGGGAGGGGGGCAATTGTGGGGGAGGGGGCAATTGTGGGGGAGGGGGCAATTGTGGGGAATGGGGTAATTGTGGGGGAGGGGGCAATTGTGTGGGAGGGGGTAATTGTGGGGGAGGGGGCGGGTTGTGGGGAGGGAGGGCGATTACATAAAAAAATATCATATTGTATTTGTTTTTTGTTTGTATCGAAAAACAAAAACAAATAACGCTTCCGAGTCTTTAAATAAATAAATAAATAAATAAATAAATAAAACCAAAGGACTAAACTGCATTTCATTATTCTTTTTTTTTATCTTTCCTGCGTTTTTACTGTATGCACCAAAGGACATACATTTTTTTTCTTTTTAATCATAAAGTTAAATGTTTCCTTTATTACCATAATTCTCGCGGGGACAAGTCAATAATCTTTTTTTTTTACATCTGTTTCTCGTGGCTTTTTTTTTTATCTTTCACGTGTTTTCGGTGTTTAGTGGTGTTTTTGTTTCACGTATTTTCGGTGTATAGTGGGTGTTGTTTTCATGTTTCACACGTTTTCGGTGTTTAGTGGTGTTTTTGTTTCACGTGTTTTCGGTGTTTGTTCTAATATGATTGAAGATAAGAGACAGCCAGCATCGTAGTGTAGTAGTAGTAATGACTAACAGAACTCCACAGTACAGCAGTGACTAAGATAACTCCACAGCACAGTACAGCAGTGACTAACAGAACTCCACAGTACAGCAGTGACTAAGATAACTCCACAGCACAGTACAGCAGTGACTAACAGAACTCCATAGTACAGCAGTGACTAAGATAAAATCACAGCACAGTACAGCAGTGACTAAGATAAATTCACAGCACAGCACAGCAGTGACTAACAGAACTCCATAGCAAAGTACAGCAATGACAACAACCAACACAGCAAACGACACACCTCATCACCGAACAGCAGTGAAATAGCCAAAGTTAAGAGTCATTTTCTGCCTCAATCAAAAGTTTTCTAAACAAAACAAAACACGTAGAGAAAGTTTTTGGGGGGGCGTTGTTGTGGGCGTTCAAGATCCACTGAAAGAGGTCAGCTTCCAGGGTCAATGTCTGGCAAATTTGTAGGCGTACGAATGGTTCTACACACACACACACACACACACACACACACACACCACACACACACACACACACACACACACACACACACACACACACACACCATCTCTCTCTACCAGTGGGAGAAGAGAAGGAGGAGGAGAAAGAAGAAGAGGGAGAGGGAGAGGGAAGAACGGAAGGATATATAGTAATGAGCAATTGTTTTGTTAGTGTGTTTGTCTGTAATCAAAAATTTTCTGTAGTTGACCATAACCTGTGTGTGTGTGTGTGTTAGTAAACAGGTCCCTCATTGGTACATTTCACTTGTTTGTTTAACTTCCTTCCCCTTACTCACTATGCCCGCGTTTTCGTCTAGCTGTGGGTGGGGGCGTGTGGGTGGTTTTGTGAGGCTGGGTCTGTGGGTGGGTGTGTAAGTGCCTGGATGTTAATCGATTTGCAGATCGTATTCCGGGGTAATGGTTAACCAGTGCAATTGGCGAGGCAATATACACGACATCTTCACTATTCACTTCACTATAAGACACAATAAACATCTTCACTATTCACTTCACTATAAGACACAATAAACATCTTCACTATTCACTTCACTATAAGGTAAAAACACAACATCTTCACTATTCACTTCACTATAAGGCACTATACACACCATCTTCACTATTCTTTTCATTATAAGGCACAATAAACATCTTCACTATTCACTTCACTATAAGGCACTATACACACCATCTTTACTATTCACTTCACTATAAGGCACTATACACAACATCTTCACTATTCACTTCACCATTAGGCACTATGCACACCATCTTTACTATTCACTTCACTATAAGTCACTATACACAACATCTTCACTATTCACTTCACTATAAGGCACTATACACAACATCTTCACTATTCACTTCACTATAAGGCGCTATACACAACATCTTCACTATTCACTTCACTATAAGGCACTATACACAACATCTTCACTATTCACTTCACTATAAGGCACTATACACAACATCTTCACTATTCACTTCACCATAAGGCACTATACACAACATCTTCACTATTCACTTCACCATAAGGCACTATACACAACATCTTCACTATTCACTTCACTATAAGGCACTATACACAACATCTTCACTATTCACCTCACTATAAGGCACTATACACAACATCTTGACTATTCACTTCACTATAAGGCACTATACACAACATCTTCACTATTCACTTCACTATAAGGCACTATACACAACATCTTCACTATTCACTTCACCATAAGGTACTATACACAACATCTTCACTATTCACCTCACCATAAGTCACTATACACAATATCTTCACTTTTCACCTCACTATAAGGCTCTATAAGCATCTACACCAATCAGTACTCACTTCACTATAAAACTACTTTACGTCTCACCTACTTGGCAATGTTCCAACCTCATTAAATTTTTTTCGCAAGATTTTGAAGTTCGTGGCCGAATTTCAACTTGACCTCAGTAGAAGAACTGCTGGTCAAGGGTAAGTTGTCGTTATGACTTACTTTGAGAAATTGGACATCTCTTGTTTCACCAGCTCCAGCCTCTCATGGCTGGAGTTGGTTGAAGCTGAAGAAAGCAGCCAAACTTTGGCTTACCTTACACCCAAGCCCCAGATAGAACCCCGTCAACGAGTGCCCCGCAAGCCCAACCATACTTTGGCTTCCCTTACACCCAAGCCCCAGAGAGAACCCCGTCAACGAGTGCCCCGCAAGCCCAACCATGCTTTGGCTTCCCTTACACCCAAGCCCCAGAGAGAACCCCGTCAACGAGTGCCCCGCAAGCCCAACCATGCTTTGGCTTCCCTTACACCCAAGCCCCAGAGAGAACCCCGTCAACGTGTGCCCCGCAAGCCCACCCAGGTACCCCAGGAGAACGGGTGGCCCAAGGATATAACACCAAAGAAGTCCCGCAAACCTACTGGTAGTTTTACAGGATTTGTTGTTCGAGTCCCCAAGGTGCCCTGCCTTAACTGATATGTAAAAAAATCAATAAAATTGAAAAAAAAATTACCCGTTGTTTTGTTTTTATATCCTTGTAAATAAGTACTACAACTACTGTTAATAATAATAGTCTTCTTTATTTCTAAGCCATGTCACTATGTCACATGGTACTGTTTCTCTACTCCACTTCTTTCTTTCATTCATTTCTCTCTATCATACATACATACATACATACATACATACATACATACATCATACATACATACATACATACATACATACATACATACATACATACATACTTAACTAAACAATTGATAAAGACCAACAGACAGACAGACAGACACGTGGGTCCATCCCCCCCCCAGGGTGCACACATATGTACAAGGTGTGATAACAACAACATGTACACCTTGTCCTTATATGTACCGTCACGTGTGTGTGTGTGTGTGTGACGCATCATCCAGAACAGCATCCGGTGTGACGTCACGTGTTAAACGAGAGATAGACAGACAGATGTAGACAGATGACAGGAGAACAACAAGACAGCTGAAATCTCTCTCTCTCTCTCTCTCTCTCTCTCTCTCTCTCTCTCTCTCTCCCCTTTTTTACATTTCTCTCTATTCCTTTTTACCTTATCTCCCTACCTTCTTAGTTCCTCTTTGCATCATTGCTCTCTCCAGTGGTCCTCCTCCTCACGATGCCTCTTCTTCCCTCTCCGTTTCTCCCCATAGACATCACTGTTGCTGTCTCTGTTTACTGTCTTTCTCCCTCTTTTCATCTTTCAAAAGTTCGTTGCTTCTACTCTTCTTCCTTCTTCTCCTTTTTCTTCTTCCTTCTCCTCTCTTCTTCCTTCTTCTCCTTCTCTTCTTCCTTCTCCTCCTTGTCTTCTTCCTTCTCTTCTTCCTTCTCCTCCTTGTCTTCTTCCTTGTCTTCTTCCTTCTCCATTTCCTTCTCTTCCTTGTCTTCTTCCTTCTCCTCCTTGTCTTCTTCCTTCTCCTCCTTCTTCTCCTTACTTTTGCCCCCCCCTCTTCATCTCATTTATTATTCTTCCCAAATCCACGTTCTCCGCGATCCATATTCCTACGACTTTTATTCTGTCCACTCTCATTATTATCCACATTCATCATCCTTTCCTTGTCTCTCTCTCCTTTACTGCTTCATCTACTCCCTTCTTCGTCGCCGTACTGTAAAACTCCCTCACCCTTGTCGGTCGTGTTCTCGTCTTCTCCCTTCCTCTACTTACCCATTACCCCCTCCTCCCCCTCATCTAACTTTGCTCCGCCCACCTGCCCCTTGCATCCTTCTGTGCGTCCGTTTGTGTATCCATCCGTCCATTCGACCGTCCTTTCTACCGCGCGTTCGACAATAATGAACGCAAAAGGGAAAAAAATCGACGTTACCGTGTTCACACACGCTGAATAAATGTTGTCTGTTCATAGAAGTTAAGCTGTAATAGATAAATACCATATAAAGTTTATATGGTAGAGGCGTCGCGACAACACTGCGGGGTTGACCATCACAGTCCAACTGGTCTAGAGTTCAATGCCGTGTTTGTCAGGGGCGCTTCTTTTTTATATGTTAAAGTTTAAGTTGGTGACCATCTGTACTGTATGAAGGATGATGACCTTTCACTTAATTACCAGTATCTTGTAATTACCATTATTTTGGTCGTACAGTAGGATTTTACCCAATGACAAAATCATCCAATAGGATTTTTATTATAACGAAAAATGGTCACTTGGTATGTTTTAACAATGAATATTCCTTCACGTACAGTAGGCTTGGTTGTCAGGTTATGATTTGTGAGTTGGGATTTATTTCTACCATACAGTTGTGTCCGGTGAGGTTATGTGTAGAGATCTGTCAATGGGATTGTGTCATGTGAGATTCGTGTCAGTGTATCTCAGTGTACTATTCAAGAGACCCATGTGAACCCTTCACACATTAACTAGGTCAATGAGGCAATTGCTCTGATAACTGAGAGGAAGGAGAGAGAGAGAGAGAGAGAGAGAGAGAGAGCCTTCATTTGTGTGTACATGTATTTTATTCCACTGTTCTGGGAAGACAGAGAGATGGAGGCGTGACTTGTAGTGAGGGTAAGAGACTTGAATATCTCTCTCTCCCTCCTCCCTCTCCTTCCTCCGTTCCTCCTATCTACCTTGCTTTTTTCCTCTCATTTCCTTTTTCCCTTTTCTTTTCTCCCTCTCTTTATCCTCCCCATTCATCCTCTCTCTTTCCTTCTTCTTCCTCTCTTCCCTCTTCTCTTCTCCCTCCTTCTTCTTCCTCTCTTCCCTCTTCTCTCCTCCCTCATCCTTCCCCCTTCTCATACCTCTCCCTCTCCCTCTCCCACTCCATCCCTGTTTACTACCTCACCCCACCTCTTCCCTCTCCCTTCCTTCACCCTCCCCTCCCCACCTATTTTACACCCCCTTGGTCCTCGGGGTGTTTTCATGCACACAGTTCCTCAGAATCGTTCACGTTTCAGTGATTATTATTTTATTACACGGATTTTTTTTTAGACTCGCTCCCCACCTCCCTATTTCTCTGGCTGTATTCTGACAGATCTGCCTGGTTTCTCTCTCTCTCTCTCACTCTCTCTCTCTCTCTCTCTCTCTCTCTCTCTCTCTCTGTATGTCTGTGTTTGTCTTTATGTTGATCATTGTTTCCCTGTTTAGCTCTCTCTCATATTGTATCTCTTATTGTTTGTTAGCTTTATCTATATTTATCTTTTTCTGTTTATCTCTGTTTATCTTTATTATCTTTTTGTCTGTCGTTGCTTTTTGTCTCTTTCTCTCGTTCTCGTCTTTTCTCTCTTTATCACACACACACAGACACGCGCACGCACACACACACAAGAGGAGCGAAGGTCATAGTACGTCTTGGTGTGTGTAGTAGTAATTACCATTGAACATAGGAGAATAAAACTATTATTTCCTTTAATTTTATTCATTCAGAAACAACGGATAACTTGAAGAATCAATCCACCACCCTGACGCTAACTTGAGGTTAGGTTCGGTTAATGCTCAGGTGAAATAAGGCGGGGTGTCTAATCTTCAGGTGAAATAAGGTGGGGTGTCTAATCTTCGGGTGAAATAAGGCGGGGTGGCTAATCTTCAGGTGAAATAAGGCGGGGTGTCTAATCTTCGGGTGAAATAAACCGGGGTGTCTAATCTGCAGGTGAAATTAGGTGGGGTGTCTAATCTTTAGGTGAAATAAGGAGGGGTGTCTAATCTTCAGGTGAAATAAGGTTAGGGTGTCTAATCTTCAGGTGAAATAAGGTAGGGTGTCTAATCTTCTAGGTGAAATAAAACTAGGGTGTCTAATCTTCCAGGTGAGAAAATAAGGCAAGGGTGTCTAATCTTCCCGGGTGAAATAAGGCAGACATGTCCTAATCTTCAGAGTGAAATAAGGCGGGGTGTCTAATCTTCCAGGTGAAATAAGGCGGGGTGTCTCATCTTCAGGTAGAAATAGGCAGATGCTCCTAATCTTCGTTGAAATAAGGCAGGTGTCCTAATCTTCAGGTGAAATAAGGCGGGGTGTCTAATCTTCAGGTGAAATAAGGCGGGGTGTCTAATCTTCAGGTGAAATACGGAGGGGTGTCTAATCTTCAGGTGAAATAAGGTTAGGGTGTCTAATCTTCAGGTGAAATAAGGTAGGGTGTCTAATCTTCAGGTGAAATAAGGTGGGGTGTCCAATCTTCGGGTGAAATAAGGCGGGGTGTCTAATATTCAGGTGAAATAAGGCGGGGTGTCTAATCTTCAGGTGAAATAAGGCGGGGTGTCTAATCTTCAGGTGAAATAAGGAGGGGTGTCTAATCTTCAGGTGAAATAAGGCGGGGTGTCTAATCTTCAGGTGAAATAAGGCGGGGTGTCTAATCTCTAGGTGAAATAAGGTAGAAAAATTCTATATTGACTTTCTCGATACGTTGGTAGTAATACATTGAACCATTAGAAAATATTCTTTATGCATTATGAGGGAATTGTTTGATTAGAATTTGTTAATAACAGATTGTAAATTAGTTTCAAATATATTATACGAGTAAGAAACATCGTACACCTAGTACAAACGGGACTCATATGTATACATCATTACATATATACTGCTTATTATTTATTTCCCATGGGCTATTACGTTAAATATATAAAGTTTGTTGTAACACGAGTTACTAGATACGTCTGAACACTGTAGTCACCTCACAAAAGTAAACACACGAAATACCTATTATAGATGAATAAATATACCTTATAAAGTTTATATGGTAGAGGCGTCGCGACGACACTGCTGGGTTGGCCATCTATAATATTTTCACTCATATGATGGGTGATGACCTTTCACTTAATTACCACCATCTTGTAATTATCATTATTTTGGTCGTACAGTAGGATTTTACCCCATGAAAAAATCATCCAATAGGATTTTTATTATAACGAAAAATGGTCACTTGGAATTCTTTAACAATGAATATTCCTTCACGTACAGTAGGCTTGGTTGTCAGGTTATGATTTGTGAGTTGGGATTTATTTCTACCATACAGTTGTGTCCGGTGAGGTTATGTGTAGAGGAGATCTGTCAATGGGATTGTGCCATGTGAGATTCGTGTCAGTGTGTCTCAGTGTACTATTCAAGAGACCCATGTGAACCCCTCACACATTAACTGGGTCAATGAAGCAATTGCTCTAATAACGTAGTTAGTCAGTCAGTCAGTTATTTTACCATCTGAGTCTTATTATAATACATCTCTCAACGGTTCAACCACTACTGTATGTCTGTGTCCGTGTGCTATTATGTCTATTTGTGAGTAAGTTCATTTTCAGCCTAAATGACAGTGTGTCTCTGTTTCAATATGTCAGTTACCCTTTGGGGGTAACACTGCCCACTGGTCTAGATCTGGCGAGAAAACTGCCCCCACCCAAAGGTCACTTGTTGGGTGTTACAAAGCACCTGCTGGGTGTGTTGGGTGATTTAGGTGAGTCTTCCCCCGCCCTCTCCCAACAATCCCCCATCCCCGCTCTCCACCCACAACCCAGGGCCACGGTGTGTAAGGTTAAGGCGTTCGAATTTTAATTGGGTTGATGATGAAATAATGCATGTGAGGAGAAGAAGAAGAAGAAGAAGAAGAAGAAGAAGAAGAAGAAGAAGAAGAAGAAGAAGAAGAAGAAGAAGAAGAAGAAGGCTAGATTACGTTAGGTTACGTTAGGTTAGGTTAGGCTAGATTAGGTTAAGTTAGGTTAGGTCTGGTCAGGTTACATTATGCATGAAGGTATTCATTTATATGTATATTTATGATCTACAGGATCGTTTATGGCCAGTCAAAGGCTTCTAGAAAAGATTAATACATAGAAGTTATCACTAATGGCCAATTATCCCTATTTAGTGTAACATACAGTGTATATTAGGTGGAGTTCCGCTTTTATTTGTTTGTTTTCGTATTATTTAAGTCATTTATTTGTTAACATTTAGCTTAGAATAAGTAAATATTATACAAAACAAAACACTGAAAAACTCACAAGTGAATTTGTAACATATAATCAAGTCCAGATAATATTACCAATACCACGTGCTGGTCAAGCTCCGAAAGAGTTGTCCGGGGGTCTAGCTAACCTCTGGTCGGGGCTTAACCAGCACGAAAAAAAAAAATATTTTACTAAACGTGATTTTGGCAACCTGTGGTGTAATAGTCAGCCTACTCGCCTTGCAAGCGAGTGGACCCCTGTTCGATTCCCGGACGGAGTGAAACTATGAGCATTTTTTTTTTACGTCATTTGGCTTTCTATTTACCAGTAAATGGGAACCTGGATGTTAATCGATTTGTGGATCTTATTCTGGAATAATGGTTAGCCAGTGCAGTTGCCGAGTTGTCCGGTCTTCTCGGACTATTCATTGAAACTGGGACATACAACTCGTTAACTTAGGGTGTGGTTGTGGTGTTGGCGATAGATTCTAACACCTTAAACAAATTCACGCCTAGGTTGCTCTAGAGCCTGCCATCCTCGTACACGAAGGGCAACCATTATTGTTACGTGTATAATATTACCATCACTACCACAACCAGCATTATCACTACTATTGTCATCTTCTCAACTATCATCATTCCTTCCCACTTCCTCCTCCTGCCTCCATATTTTAATAATTATCGTCTCAATTATTATTATTATCATCATTATTTTTATTATTATTATTACCGTATTATTATATATTATTATTATTATTATTATTATTATTATTATTATCATTATTATTATTATTATTATTATTATTATTATTATTATTATTATTATTATTTACAATACAACATGTGGGTGGAACAACAGTAGAAATTAGAAATAAGATAAAAAGTTGTATTAAATTAACAATTAAAACACAAACAAGAACCACAGGTACAAGTCGATCAGTTTTTTATCATGAGAGAGAGAGAGAGAGAGAGAGTCCCTGGCTCACTGTTACGTTATGACAAAGTTGTTGATAAATATATGGTATGGAAATTGTGTTGATTCTCTCTCTCTCTCTCTCTCTCTCTCTCTCTCTCTCTCTCTCTCTCTCTCTCACACACACACACACACCAACCACAAATAAACAAGTTTTTTTTTTAGTTTAACAAATTTATTGGCAGAGCTTGCAGTACAGTTTGCCTATTCTGAGTAATTCAGTCAGGTCTTGACACTGAGGGTGGTATCACTTCTCACTGTCACGCAGGACAGAGGTTCACACACAAAGAAATACATCATATTCATTAACAACTATAAATGTATAGAGGTCAGATTCAAATGGATAATGTCACTGTTCACTGCCATGCAGGACAGAGGTTCGTACACAAAGAGTTGCATCATATTCATTGACAGTACATATACATATATGTAAACACGCACACACACATATACATACATATACGTATATACATACACATATACACGTACACGCACATATACATGCACACACGCACACATACATACATATACGTCGGTCAGATTCATGTGGGTAATGTCACTTTTCACTGCCATACAGGACAGAGGTTCGTACACAAAGAATGCATCATATTCATTGACACTATATATAGGTCAGATTCATGTGGGTAATGCCACTGTTCACTGCCACGCAGGACAGAGGTTCGTACACAAAGAAGGAAATACATCACATTCACCAGTAGCATATATAGGTCAGTGGATCACATACATTGGAGTCATATTCTAATTGAAGACTAATCAGTGTGGGCTAGCAAATTTGGGATAAACAGCAAGAATGTCCTCAAGCACACCTGATTCAATGAAGTAATTACATAGTTCAAGATACAGTAAGTCAGGTGGCCTGAAGTCTTTGACAGTGTCACATTCAATAATATAGTGTTCAAGTGTATGCTTCAAAGGTTTATCACAAAGTTTAATAAACAACACATCACAAACAAACAAGCAAGCAACAACACAACACAAACAATAATGGCACCACAAAAAACATCATTCTTAAAAACAAACAATAAAACAAACGAAAACAATAAAACAAACAAATATACCAACAAACAATAAAACAAACAAACCTATCAAACAAACAAGAAAACGGTCAAACGAAGAATAAAACAAAACAAACAATAAAACATACAAACAAACAATAAAACAAACAAACATACATAAAAACAATCAAACAAACATAAAAACAATAAAAAAACAGACCCTCTTCAACAAACCACCACCACCAAGGACTTCACTAACCTACCACCTCCACCACCACCTCCTACAACTCTATTTATAATCCAAAAACTTCCCAAAGGTCACTCCTGCCTCGGGGACCTTTGGGGGTTAACACTGCCCACTGGTCTAGATCTGGCGAGAAAACTGCCCCCACCCAAAGGTCACTTGTTGGGTGTCACAAAGCGCCTGCTGGGTGATTTAGGTGAGTCTTCCCCCATCCCCCCTCTCCAACCCAGGGTCACAGTGTGTAAGGTTAAGGCGTTTGAATTTTAATTTAGTTGATGATGATATAAAGCAGAGGAGGAGGAGGAGGAGGAGGAGGAAGAAGAGAACAAGAACAAGAACAAGAAGAAAAAGAACAAGAACAAGAACAAGAAGGCTAGAATACGTTAGGTTACGTTAGGTTAGGTTAGGCTAGATTAGGTTAAGTTAGGTTAGGTCCGGTCAGGTTACATTATGCATGAAGGTATTCATTTATATGTATATTTATGATCTACAGGATCGTTTATGGCCAGTCAAAACCTTCTAGAAAAGATTAATACATAGAAGTTATCACTAATGGCCAATTATCCCTATTTAGTGTAACATACAGTATATATTAGGTGGAGTTCCGCTTTTATTTGTTTGTTTTCGTATTATTTAAGTCATTTATTTGTTAACATTTAGCTTAGAATAAGTAAATATTATACAAAACAAAACACTGAAAAACTCACAAGTGAATTTGTAACATATAATCAAGTCCAGATAATATTACCAATACCACGTGCTGGTCAAGCTCCGAAAGAGTTGTCCGGGGGTCTAGCTAACCTCTGGTCGGGGCTTGACCAGCACGAAAAAAAAAAAAAAAAATTTTTTACTAAACGTGATTTTGGCAACCTGTGGTTTAATAGTCAGCCTACTCGCCTTGCAAGCGAGTGGACCCCTGTTCGATTCCCTGACAGAGTGAAACTATGAGCTTTTTTTTTTACGTCATTTGGCTTTCTGTTTACCAGTAAATGGGAACCTGGATGTTAATCGATTTGCGGATCTTATTCTGGAATAATGGTTAGCCAGTGCAGTTGCCGAGTTGTCCGGTCTTCTCGGACTATTCATTGAAACTGGGACATACAACTCGTTAACTTAAGGTGTGGTTGTGGTGTTGGCGACAGATTCTAACACCTTAAACAAATTCACGCCTAGGTTGCTCTAGAGCCGGCCAACCTCGTACACAAAGGGCAACCATTATTGTTACGTGCGTAATATTACCATCACTACCACAACCAGCATTATCACTACTATTGTCATCTTCTCAACTATCATCATTCCTTCCCACTTCCTCCTCCTGCCTCCATATTTTAATAATTATCGTCTCAATTATTATTATTATCATCATTATTATTATTATTATTATTACCGTATTATTATAATTATTATTATTATTATTATTATTATTATATTATTATTATTATTATTATTATTATTATTATTATTATTATTATTATTATTATTATTTACAATACAACATGTGGCTGGAACAACAGTAGAAATTAGAAATAAGATAAAAAGTTGTATTAAATTAACAATTAAAACACAAACAAGAACCACAGGTACAAGTCGATCAGTTTTTTATCATGAGAGAGAGAGAGAGAGAGAGAGAGAGAGAGAGAGAGAGTCCCTGGCTCACTGTTACGTTATGACAAAGTTGTTGATAAATATATGGTATGGAAATTGTGTTGATACTCTCTCTCTCACACACACACACCAACCACAAACAAACAACACATCACAAACAAACAAGCAAGCAACAACACAACACAAACAATAATGGCACCACAAAAAACGTCATTCTAAAAAACAAACAATAAAACAAACGAAAACAATAAAACAAACAAATATACCAACAAACATTAAAACAAACAAACCTATCAAACAAACAAGAAAACGGTCAAACGAAGAATAAAACAAAACAAACAATAAAACATACAAACAAACAATAAAACAAACAAACATACATAAAAACAATCAAACAAACATAAAAACAATAAAAAAAACAGACCCTCTTCAACAAACCACCACCACCAAGGACTTCACTAACCTACCACCTCCACCAACACCTCCTACAACTCTATTTATAATCCAAAAACTTCCCAAAGGTCACTCCTGCCTCGGGGACCTTTGGGGGTTAACACTGCCCACTGGTCTAGATCTGGTGAGAAAACTGCCCCCACCCAAAGGTCACTTGTTGGGTGTCACAAAGCGCCTGCTGGGTGATTTAGGTGAGTCTTCCCCCGCCCTCCCCCATCCCCCCTCTCCAACCCAGGGTCACAGTGTGTAAGGTTAAGGCGTTTGAATTTAAATTAGTTGATGATGATATAAAGCGGAGAAGAAGAAGAAGAAGAAGAAGAAGAAGAAGAAGAAGAAGAAGAAGAAGAAGAAGAAGAAGAAGAAGAAGAAGAAGAAGAAGAAGAAGAAGACTAGGTTAGGTTAGGTTAGGCTAGATTAGGTTAAGTTAGGTTAGGTCTGGTCAGGTTACATTATGCATGAAGGTATTCATTTATATGTATATTTATGATCTACAGGATCGTTTATGGCCAGTCAAAGGCTTCTAGAAAAGACAAATACATAGAAGTTATCACTAATGGGCAATTATTCCTATTTAGTGTAACATACAGTATATATTAGGTGGAGTTCCGCTTTTATTTGTTTGTTTTCGTATTGTTTGTCATTTATTTGTTAACATTTAGCTTAGAATAAGTAAATATTATACAAAACAAAACATTGAAAAACTCACAAGTGAATTTGTAACATATAATCAAGTCGAGAAAATATTACCAATACCACGTGCTGGTCAAGCTCCGAAAGAGTTGTCCGGGGGTCTAGCTAACCTCTGGTCGGGGCTTAACCAGCACGAAAAAAAAAAAAAAATTTTACTAAACGTGATTTTGGCAACCTGTGGTGTAATAGTCAGCCTACTCGCCTTGCAAGCGAGTGGACCCCTGTTCGATTCCAGGACGGAGTGAAACTATGAGCATTTCTTTTTTACGTCATTTGGCTTTCTATTTACCAGTAAATGGGAACCTGGATGTTAATCGATTTGCTGATCTTATTCTGGAATAATGGTTAGCCAGTGCAGTTGCCGAGTTGTCCGGTCTTCTCGGACTATTCATTGAAACTGGGACATACAACTCGTTAACTTAGGGTGTGGTTGTGATGTTGGCGACAGATTCTAACACCTTAAACAAATTCACGCCTAGGTTGCTCTAGAGCCTGCCATCCTCGTACACGAAGGACAACCATTATTGTTACGTGTATAATATTACCATCACTACCACAACCAGCATTATCACTACTATTGTCATCTTCTCAACTATCATCATTCCTTCCCACTTCCTCCTCCTGCCTCCATATTTTAATAATTATCGTCTCAATTATTATTATTATCATCATTATTTTTATTATTATTATTACCGTATTATTATAATTATTATTATTATTATTATTATTATTATTATTATTATTATAATTATTATTATTATCATTATTATTATTATTATTATTATTATTATTATTTACAATACAACATGTGGCTGGAACAATAGTAGAAATTAGAAATAAGATAAAAAGTTGTATTAAATTAACAATTATAACACAAACAAGAACCACAGGTACAAGTCGATCAGTTTTTTATCATGAGAGAGAGAGAGAGAGAGAGAGAGAGGGAGAGAGAGAGAGAGAGAGAGAGAGAGAGAGAGAGAGAGAGAGAGAGAGAGAGAGAGAGAGAGAGAGAAGAATAACAACAAATAACTAAAGAAAAAATACGATAACGACAAAAATACAAAGAAAACCCAAGTGGCAGAGACTAAACACAAACACGGGAATAAACAAACCACAATAAGATAAACAAGGCATATAAACAAAAGATTAATAACTGATAACGAAAAAACTAGCAGGTGATAACGAGATAAGTGTCAATACAGAAGATAACTATAGATAACACAATATTTTCATTAACATTATGAATTATAGGATTTATTAATATGGGATATAATTACACTATAACTTCCTATATATCAATTTATTAGTATTGTATACATGTTAACCTGAACTATATCACGGTAGAGTTTGTTTATGACAGTATGTGTTGGTGTTGAGTAGATCTCCTGTAATTAGCGTCATTTAACAGGTGACACTGCAGCGAGTATACAGGTGAGACAGGCGGGGTAGTTCCAAGGAGTGAAATCAGTGACAGGTGTAAGGGGAGTAACAGGTGTAGGGGGAGTGACAGGTGTAGGGGGAGTGACAGGTGTAGGGAGAGTGACAGGTGTAGGGGGAGTGACAGGTGTAAGGGGAGTAACAGGTGTAGGGGGAGGACAGGTGTAGGGGAGTGACAGGTATAGGGGGAGGACAGGTATAGGGGGAATGACAGGGTGAAGGGAGCAACAGGTAGGGGGAGTGGACAGGTGAAGAAGTGACAGTAGGGAGAATGACAGGTAGGGGAGGACAGGTGTAGGAGGAGGACAGGTGTAGGGAGATTGACAGGTGTAGGGGGAGAGTATGTGTAAGGGAGTAACAGGTGTGGGGAGTGACAGGTGTAGGGGAGAGTGACAGGTAGGGGAGGACAGGTAGGGGGAGGGACAGGTGTAGGGGGAGTGACAGGTATAGGGGGAGTGACAGGTATAGGGGGAGTGACAGGTGTAAGTGGAGTGACAGGTGTAAATGGAGTGACAGGTGTAAGTGGAATGACAGGTGTAAATGGAGTGACAGGTATAGGGGGAGTGACAGGTATAGGGGGAGTGACAGGTGTAGGGGGTGTGACAGGTGTAGGGGGTGTGACAGGTGTAGGGGGTGTATTTCTAAGCAGTGTAGTTGAAACAGGTATAAAACACATTGGTGGAGTACACATCAACACCTCCGCTAAACACCCTCCACATATACTCAACACACCCAGGGCCACGTAACACAGTGTTGGTAGGCTTAGGCGGCCATGTCGTGACACCGGCCGTCAGAATCCCCCAGCAAAAGGTAAACAAGATGGGGGCCCCCCCATCCTACATGTCAACAACTCATCCTGAAATATCCCACCTGGACCCTCTACTAGTGGGGGTCGAACCCTGAATTCAGATAAGACTGCCAATACGGCCCGGGAGATCAGCGAGGTCAACCTAATGGAACTTTACACACACTACACTAATCACAAACTCATTCTATCTTAAGTTATTTTAAGCCAATTCAGTAACTCTCGTAGACAAATTTCCAACTGGAGGCTTGAGGCAGCATTATAGTGCCTCACCTCAGCGATTGTAGGACAACAGGTGGCACTCTCACAGTAAGATGGCACCGTCGTTCTTACCATAAACAGACGATCGAGAGGAAATTTTTTCGGGGTACAAATCTTTGAGAACATTGGCAGTAAGTGGATGGCTGGCCGTTCAGGTGTAGCGGGCGGAGGGTGATGAGTGGCTACCGTGGGGACAGGTGAAGGTGAGTTACGATGCACAGTGTCTTAAGTAATGACTCGACCGGTTGAATTATATATCCACCAACTGATGAACAAAAAAAAATTCCACCATAAAACACCAAAATCCTCAAACAATCGTCCATCAATTTTTTTCCCTCGTAACTTAGGAGGAAAAATAAATAAATAAAACACACATCCAAGTCATTAAAAAAAAGTCTCGGTGTAGTTTCGACGCCATTTTGACCGACATCCTTCTGTAGTATGCTGTAGAGGACCAAATAGACGCATCCTAAATTCTTCACTTAAGAGGGGAGGATATTTCCACGGGAGGGCCTTTGAGAATCAGTCTAGGGAATTAAAACGTGAAGGAACTGAAGCTGGTAGGATTTTCCCCAATTTATTACGCTGAAAAGGATTGTGGTGGGGAAAAAGAGAGGGGAGGGGAGAGGGGGAAGGGAGCGATTGTATCCTGTAAGGGAGAAAGGGAGGGGAGGGGGATTATCATGGGAGGGAAAGAGGGAGAGATGTGTTCTGGAAGGGGGAGTGTTGTGTCACAGAAGGAGGGGAGCGGGAGTGTCAAAAGGAGAGTGGGCATTAGAGGGCAAGATGTCTGAGAGGAAAGTAGTAGGTGAGGAGGCGTGGTGTTGTAGTAGACAGGAGGAGGCGTGGCGTGGTAGTAAGCAGGAGGAGGCGTGGTGTTGTAGTAGGCAGAAGGGGGCGTGGTGTTGTAGTAAGCAGGAGGA
>NW_024747641.1:0-35660 GCF_018991925.1 Homarus americanus | reverse complement strand
GACGTGGTGGAAGACTTGATGACGTGGTGGACGACTTGATGACGCGTGGACGACTCTGGTGACGTGGTGAACGACTGATGACGTGGTGGACGACTTGATGACGGTGAACGACTTGATGACGTGGTGGACGACTTGATGACGTGCGGACGACTTGATGACGGTGACGACTTAATGACTTGGTGGACGACTTATCGGCTTGGTGACACTGATGACGGTGGACCACTGATGATGGTGACGACTTGATGACGTGGTGGACGACTTGATGACGTGTGAACGACTTAATAACGTGGTGGACGACTTGATGATGTGGTGGACGACTTCACGTGGTGGACGACTTGATGACGGTAGACGACTTGATGACGTGGTGGACGACTTGATGACGTGGTGACGACTTGATGACGTGTACGACTTTGATGACGTGTGACGACTGATGACGTGGTGGGACGACTTGATGATGTGGTGGACGACTTTGACGGTGGACGACTTGATGACGTGGTAGACGACTTGATGACGTGGTGGACGACTTGACGTGGTGGACGACTTGATGACGTGGTGGACGACTTGATGACGGGTGACGACTTGATGACGTGGTGAACGACTTAATAACGTGGTGGACGACTTGATGACGTGGTGGACGACTACGACGTGGTAACGACTTGATGACGGTAGACGACTTGATGACGTGGTGGACGACTCTGATGACGTGGCGGACGACTTGATGACGTGGGTGGACGACTTGATGACGTGGTGACGACGGATGACGCAGAACGACTTGATAACGTGGTGTGACGACTTGATGACGGTGACGGACTTCATGACGTGGTGGACGACTTCTGGCGACGGTGGACGACTTCATGACTTGGTGGGACGACTGATGACTTGGTGGACGACTTGATGACGTGGTGGACGACTTGATAACGTGGTGACTACCTTGATGATGTGGTGGACGACTTGGACGTGGACGACTTGATGACGTGGTGATGACCGGATGACGTGATTAATTTGATAGACGTGGTGGACGACTTGATGACGCAGGACGACTTGATGACGTGGTGGACGACTTGATGACGTGGTGAACGACTTAATAACGTGGTGACGACTTGATGATGTGGTGACGACTTCACGTGGTGGACGACTTGATGACGTGGTGGACGACTTGATGACGTGGTGGACGACTTGATGACGTAGACGACCTTGATGACGTGGTGGACGACTCTGATGATGCGGTGACGACCTGGACGGTGGGATGACCTTGATGACGGTAGACGACTTGATAACGTGGTGGACGACTTGATGACGTGGTGGGACGACTTGATGACGTGGTGGACGACTTCAAGACGTGGTGGACGACTTGATGACGTAGAACGACTTAATAACGTGGTGGACGACTTGATGACGGTGGACGACGGATGACGTGGTGGACGACTTGATGAGTTGGCGGACGACTTGATGACTGGTGGACGACTTGATGACGTGGTGACGACATGATGACGTGGTGGACGACTTGACGACGGTGGACGACTCTGGACGTGGTGGACGACTTGAAGACGTGGTGAACGACTTAATAACGGAGGACGACTTGATGATGTGGAGACGACTCGATGACGTGGTGGCGACTTGATGACGTGGTGGACGACTTGATGACGTGGTGACGACTCTGATGACCGGCAGGATTGACTTGATGACCTGGTGGACGACTCTGATGACGTGGTGGGACGGCTTACTGACGTGGTGACGACTTGATGACGTGGTGGACGACTTGATGACGTGGTAGACGACTTTACGAGACGTGGTGGATGACTTGATGACGTGGTGGACGACTTGAAGACGGGTAGACGCATTTGATGACGTAGGAGGACTTGACGTGGTGGACGACTTGATGACGTGGTGGACGACTTGATGACGTGGTGAACGACTTAATAATGTGGTGGACGACTTGATGACGTGGTGGACGACTTCACGGTGGACGACTTGATGACGTGTGACGACTTGATGACGTGGTGGACGACTTGATGACGTGGTAGACGACTTGATGACGGTGGACGACTTGATGACGTGGTGGACGACTTGATGACGTGGTGGACGACTTGATGATGTGGTGGACGACTTGACGTGGTGGACGACTCTGATGACGGTAGACGACTTGATAACGTGGTGACGACTTGATGAATGGTGGACGACTTGATGACGGTGGACGACTTGATGACGTGGTGAACGACTTATCAACGTGGTGGACGACTGATGACGTGGTGACACTTGATGACGTGGTGGGACGACTTGAGACGTGGTGGACGACTTGATGAGTTGGCGGACGACTTGATGACTTGGTGGACGACTTGATGACGTGGTGGACGACATGATGACGGTGGGACGACTTGACGACGTGGTGGACGACTGACGGTGGACGACTTGAAGACGTGGTGAACGCATTTAATAACGTGGAGGACGACTTGATGACGGAGGACGACTTGATGACGGTGGACGACTTGATGACGTGGTGACGACTTGATGACGTGGTGGACGACTTGATGACGTGGTGGACGACTTGATGACGTAGCAGACGACTTGATGACGTGGTGACGACTTAATGACGTGGTGGACGACTTGATGACGTGGTGGACGACTCTGATGACGGTGGTGAACGACTTCTAATAACGTGGTGGGACGACTTGATGACGTGGTGGAGGATTTGATGACGTGGTGAACGACTTAATAACGTGGTGGACGACTTGATGATGTGGTGGACGACTTCACGTGGACGACTTGATGACGTGGTAGACGACTGATGACGTGGTGGACGACTTGATGACGTGGTGACGACTTGATGATGGTGGTAGATGATTCTGATGACGTGGTGGACGACTTGATGACGTGGTGGACGACTTGATGACGTGGTGGACGACTTGATGATGTGGTGGACGACTGACGTGGTGGACGACTTGATGACGTGGTAGATGACTTGATGACATGGTAGACGACTTGATGACGTGGTGGACGACTTGACGACGGTGGACGACTTGATGACGTGGTGGACGACTCTGCTGACGTGGTGGACGACTTGATGACGTGGTGACGACTCTGGATGACGGGTGAACGACTTAACAACGGTGACGACTTACGACGTGGTGGACGACTTCATGACGTGGTGACGACTTGAAGACGTGGTGGACGACTTCATGACGTGGTGACGACTGATGACGTGGTGGAAGACTTGATGACGCCGTGAACGACTTAATAACGTGGTGGGCGACTTGATGATGCTAGGACGACTTGATGTGGTGGACGACTTGACGTGGTAGACGACTTGGAGATGGTGGACGACTTGCTGACGTGGTGGATGACTTGATGACGGTGGACGACTGATGACGTGGTGGACGACTTTGATGACGTGGTAGACGACTTGATGACGTGGTGGACGACTGATGACGTGGTGGACGACTTGATGACGTAGGACGACTTGATGATGTGGTGGTTGACTTGATGACGTGGTGGACGACTTGACGTGGTGGACGACCGGATGACGTGGTAGACGACTTGATGACGGTGGACGACCTGATGACGGTGGACGACTCTGGATGACGTGGTGGACGACTTGATGACGTGGTGACGACTTGATGGTCGTGGTGGACGACTTGATGCCGACGTGGTGAACGACTTGATGATGTGGTGGACGACTTGATGACGGTGGGACGACTTGATTACGTGGTGGACGACTTTGATGACGTGGTGAACGAATTAATAACTTGGTGAACGACTTGATGACGTGGTGGACGACTTGATGACGTGGTGGACGACTTGATGACGGTGGACGACTTGATGACGTGGGTGAACGACTTAATAACTTGGTGGCTTAATTGATGACGTGGTGGACGACTTGATGTCGTGGTGACGATCACGGTAGACGACTTGATGACGTGGTGGACGACTTGATGACGTGGTGGACGACTTGACGTGGTAGACGAATTCGATGACGTGGTAGACGACTTTATGACGTGGTGGACGACTCTGGACGAGGCAGACGACTCTTGATGACGGTGGACGACCTGATGACGTGGTGACGACGTGGTGACGTGGTGGACGACTTGATGACGTGTAGACGACTTGATGACGTGGTGGACGCAGACTTGATGACGTGGTAGACGACTTGATGACGTGATGGACGACTGGATGAGACGTGGTGGACGACTTGATGACGTGGTGATGACTTCGATGATGTGGTGTACGACTCTGACGTGGTGGACGACTTGATGACGTGGTGGGACGGGACTTGATGACGTGGTGGACGACTTCGATGACGTGGTGGACGACTTGATGACGTAGGACGACTTGATGACGGCAACGACTTAATAACGTGGTGGACGACTTGATGACGTGGTGGACGACTTGATGACGTGGTGACGACTTGATGACGGTGACGACTTGATGAGTTGGTGGACGACCTTGATGATGCAGTGGACGACTCTGGATGACCCGTGACGACTCTGATGACGTGGTGGACGACTCTGAGGACGGGTGGACGACTTGACGGTGGACGACTTGATGACGTGGTGACGACTTGATGACGTGGTGGACGACTTGATGACGTGGTGGACGACTTGATGTGGTGGACGACTGATGACTTGGTGGACGACTTCGATGACTTGGTGGACGACTTGATGACGGTGGACGACTTGATGACGTGGTGACGACTTGATGACGTGGTGACGATTTGATGACGTGGTGAACGACTTGATGACGTGGTGGACGACTTGATGACGTAGGACGACTTGATGACGTGGTGGACGACTTGATGACTTGGTGGACGACTTGATGACGTGGTGAACGACTCTGATGACGGTGGATGACTCTGATGACGGTGGACGACTTGGAAGACGGGGTAGACGACTTGATGACGGTGGAGGACCTGGACGTGGTGACGACTGATGACGTGGTGGACGACTCTGATGACGTGGTAGACGACTTGATGACGTGTGGACGACTTGATGACGTGGTGGACGACTTGATGACGTGGTGGACGACTTGATGACGTGGTGGATGACTTGAAGACGGGTAGACGACTTGATGACGTGGTGAGGACTTGACGTGGTGGACGACTTGATGACGGTGGACGAGACTTGATGACGTGGTAGACGACTTGATGACGTGGTGAACGACTTAATAACGTGGTGGACGACTTGATGACGTGGTGGGACGACTTCACGTGGTGGACGACTTGATGACGTGGTAGACGACTTGATGACGTGGTGGGACGACTTGGATGGTGGACGACTTGATGACGTGGTAGACGACTTGATGACGTGGTGGGACGACTTGATGATGTGGTGGACGACTTGACGTGGTGGGACGACTTGATGACGGTAGACGACTTGATAACGTGGTGGACGACTTAATGACGGTGGACGACACATGATGACGTGGTGGACGACTTGATGACGTGGTGACGACTTGATGACGTGGTGAACGACTTAATAACGTGGTGACGACTTGATGACGTGGTGACGACTTGATGACGTGGTGGGACGACTGATGACGGGTGACGACTTGATGAGTTGGCGACGACTTGATGACTTGGTGGACGACTTGATGACGTGGTGGGACGACATGATGACGTGGTGGACGACTTTGACGACGTGGTGGGATTTAATTTTGACGACGGTGGATGACTTGATGACGCAGAACGATTAATAACGGAGGACGACTCTGGATGACGTGGAGGACGACTTGGATGACGGAGGACGACTTGATGACGTGGTGGACGACTTGATGACGTGGTGGACGACTTGATGACGTGGTGACGACTGATGACCTTGGTGGACGACTTGATGACTTGGTGGACGACTTGATGACGTGGTGGACGACTTGATGACGGTGATGACCTGATGACGGTGGACGATTTGATGACGTAGACGGACTTGATGACGTGGTGACGACTTAATGACGTGGTGGACGACTTGATGACGTGGACGACTTGATGACGTGGTGAACGACTTAATAACGTGGTGGGCGACTTGATGACGTGGTGGAGGATTTGATGACGGGTGAACGACTTAATAACGTGGTGGACGACTTGATGATGTGGTGGACGACTTCACGTGGTGGACGACTTCATGACGTGGTAGACGACTTGATGACGTGGTGGAGACTTGATGACGCGGTGACGACTTGGATGATGTGGTGGACGACTGACGTGGTGACGACTTGATGACGGTAGACGACTTGATGTGGTGACGACTTGACGACGTGGTGGACGACTTGATGACGGTGGACGACTCTGATGACATGTGGTAGACGACCTGATGACGTGGGCAGACGACTTGGATGACGTGGTGAACGACTTAATAACGTGGTGGACGACTTGATGACGTGGTGGACGACTTGATGACGTGGTGGACGACTTGATGACGTGGTAGACGACTTGATGACGTGGACGACTTGATGACGTGGTGGACGACTTGATGACGTGGTGGACGACTTGATGACGTGGTGACGACTTGATGATGTGGTGGACGACTTGACGTGGTGGAATGACTTGATGACGGTAGACGACTTGATGACGTGGTGGATGACTTGATGACGGGTGGACGACTTGATGACGTGGTGACGACTTGATGACGTGGTGGACGAGACTGGATGACGTGGTGAACGACTTGATGACGTGGTGGACGACTTGATGACGTGGTGACGACTTGATGACGTGGTGACGACTTGATGACGTGGTGAACGACTTAATAACTTGGTGAACGACTTGATGACGTGGTGACGACTTGATGACGTGGTGACGACTTGATGACGTGGTGGACGACTTGATGATGTGAACGACTTAATAACTTGGTGGCCAGACTTGATGACGTAGGACGACTTGATGTCGTGGTGGACGACTTGACGTGGTAGACGACTTGATGACGTGGTGGACGACTTGATGACGTGGTGACGACTTGACGTGGTAGACGAGTTGATGACGTGGTAGACGACTCTTATGACGTGGTGGACGACTTGACGAGGTAGACGACTTGATGACGGGTGGACGACTTGATGACGTGGTGGACGACGTGGTGACGTAGTGGATTAATTTACGACGTGGTAGACGACTGAAGACGTGGTAGACGACTTGATGACATGGCACACGACTCTGATGACGGTGGACGACT
This sequence comes from Homarus americanus, assembly GCF_018991925.1. Lineage (NCBI taxonomy): Eukaryota > Metazoa > Arthropoda > Malacostraca > Decapoda > Nephropidae > Homarus > Homarus americanus. The sequence goes on along the minus strand of NW_024747641.1, from coordinate 28,512 downwards.
TGATGACGTGGTAGACGACTTGATGATGGTGGACGACTTGATGACGGTAGACGACTTGATGACGTGGTGACGACTTGATGACGTGGTAGACGACTTGATGACGGGTGACGACTTAATGATGTGGCTTGGTGACGTAGGTAGGTCTTGGTGACGTGGGTGTAGGGCTTGTGACGTGGTAGGGCTTGCAGGACGTGGCGTAGGAATCTCGGTGACGTGGTGTAGGTCTGGTGACGTGGTGTAGGTCTTTAAGACGTGGTAGGTCTTGGTGACGTGGTGTAGGGCTTTGTGACGTGGTGTAAGGCTTCAGGACGTGGTGTGTAGGGCTTTGGTGACGTAGTATGGCTTGCTGACGTGGCGTAGGTGTTGGTGACGGTGTAGGTCTTGGTGACGTGGTGTAGGTCTTGGTGACGTGGTGGTGGCCGGTGACGTGGCGTAGGTCTTGGTGACGTGGTGTGGTCTGGTGATGTGGTGTACGTCTGGTGACGTGGTGTAGGTTCGGTGACGTGGTGTAGGGCTTGCGACGTGGTGTAGGGCCGGTGACGTGGCGCAGGTCTTGGTGACGTGGTGTAGGTCTTGGTGACGTGGTGTAGGTCTTGGTGACGTGGTGTAGGTCTTTGGTGACGTGGTGTAGGGCTTAGTGACGGCGTAGGTCTTGGTGACGTGGTGTAGGTCTCGGTGACGGGCGTAGGTCTTGGTGACGTGGTGCAGGTCTTGGTGACGTGGTGTAGGCTTGGTGACGTGGGCGTAGGTCTTGGTGACGTGGGTGTAGGTCTGGTGACGTGGTGTAGGTCTTGGTGACGTGGTGTAGGTCTTTGGTGACGTACAGGGCCGGTGACGTGGTGTAGGGCTTGGTGACGGCGCAGGTCTTGGTGACGTGGTGTAGGTCTGGTGACGTGGGTGTAGGTGCTGGTGACGGTGTAGGGCTTGGTGACGTATGCAGGTCTTGGGTGACGTGGGTGTGGTCTGGTGACGTGGTGTAGGTCTTGGTGACGTGGTGTAATGTCTTGGTGACGTGGTGTAGGGCTTGGTGACGTGGTGTAGGTCTTGGTGACGTGGCGTAGGTCTTGGTGACGTGGTGTAGGTCTTGGTGACGTGGTGTAGGGCTTGGTGACGTGGTGTATTTTGTGTCAATATTTACAGACGACACCGAAATCTCTGCTGCTGTACATAACTGTGATCGTAACCACACTTCCTGCCTTCAACCCGACCTTAATGTACTACAACAGTCGTCAAATAAGACGCGCTTGCACCCGGGTAAATACAAGGTGATGCACCACGGTAGGTTAGGTGAGAAACACGAATACAGCTTGACAAGAACCGGCACATACTCTGGCAGAGACAACTCCTGAAAAAGACTTGGGAGTCGTTATCGACAATAATAATGGTTGCCCCTTGTGTAACGAGGATGGTTGGCCCAAGGGCCACCTATAGGCGTGAATTTGTTTAAGGTGTAGAAGCTGTCGCCAACACAACAACCACAACCTAAGTTAGCGAGTTGCATGACCCAGTGTTTAAGGTGTAGAAGCTGTCGCCAACACAACAACCACAACCTAAGTTAGCGAGTTGCATGACCCAGTGTTTAAGGTGTAGAAGCTGTCGCCAACACAACAACCACAACCTAAGTTAACGAGTTGCATGACCCAGTGTTTAAGGTGTAGAAGCTGTCGCCAACACAACAACCACAACCTAAGTTAGCGAGTTGCATGACCCAGTGTTTAAGGTGTAGAAGCTGTCGCCTACACAACAACCACACCCTAAGTTAGCGAGTTGCATGACCCAGTGTTTAAGGTGAAGAAGCTGTCGCCAACACAACAACCACACCCTAAGTTAACGAGTTGCATGACCCAGTGTTTAAGGTGTAGAAGCTGTCGCCAACACAACAACCACAACCTAAGTTAGCGAGTTGCATGACCCAGTGTTTAAGGTGTAGAAGCTGTCGCCAACACAACAACCACACCCTAAGTTAGCGAGTTGCATGACCCAGTGTTTAAGGTAGCTGTCGCCAACACAACAACCACACCCCAAGTTAGCGAGTTGCATGACCCAGTGTTTAAGGTGTAGAAGCTGTCGCCAACACAACAACCACACCCTAAGTTAACGAGCTGCATGACCCAGTGTTTAAGGTGTAGAAGCTGTCGCCAACACAACAACCACACCCTGAGTTAGCGAGTTGCATGACCCAGTGTTTAAGGTGTAGAAACTGTCGCCAACACAACAACCACACCCTAAGTTAACGAGTTGCATGACCCAGTGTTTAAGGTGTAGAAGCTGTCGCCAACACAACAACCACACCCCGACATGACCCTAGAAGCTGTCTCCAACACAACAACCACACCCTAGTTAACGAGTTGCATGACCCAGTGTTTAAGGTGTAGAAGCTGTCGCCAACACAACAACCACACCCTAAGTTAGCGAGTTGCATGACCCAGTGTTTAAGGTGTAGAAGCTGTCGCCAACACAACAACCACACCCTAAGTTAGCGAGTTGCATGACCCAGTGTTTAAGGTGTAGAAGCTGTCGCCAACACAACAACCACACCCTAAGTTAGCGAGTTGCATGACCCAGTGTCAAGGAGTAGTCCAAGAAGACCGGACAACTCGCCAACTGCACTGACAGCGCACCTGTAATATGCCACCGTGTTTTGGTCTCCCAGAACCAAGAAGGACAATGACACACTGGAACAGGTACAGAGGAGAGCCACTAGGTTGGTTTCTGGTCTTTCCCATCTGTCATATAGTGACAGACTCATAGAACTGGTCTACTGTTCAGAAGACAACGGGCAGACATACTACAGCTGTACAAAATCACTCACAATATAGACCATGTGGATGTGTCCAATCACTGCTCGATATGTGACCGACAGATGTTCTTGTCACAACCACAAGAGGCCATGAATACAAATATCACGCCACCGGACCATCAACCACAAGGCCATGAATACAATATCATGCCACCGGACCATCAACTACAAGAGGCCATGAATACAAATATCATGCCACCGGACCATCAACTACAAGAGGCCATGAATACAAATATCATGCCACCGGACCATCAACCACAAGAGGCCATGAATACAAATATCACGCCACCGGACCATCAACCACAAGAGGCCATGAATACAAATATCATGCCACCGGACCATCAACTACAAGAGGCCATGAATACAAATATCATGCCACCGGACCATCAACCACAAGACATGAATACAAATATCACTCCACCAGACAAATCAGCACCACGAACACCATATAAGAATGAAACTTAAGCTTACCTTGGTACGGTTCATTACCCACACAGGTACCTACTGACTATAAATGCTTAAGGTTTCTCTGCCGGACTGCAGCTTCAGTACATCTCGTTCCTCAGGTGCACGCCGCTTCGGGAAGGTCAAGAAGCATAGCGAGTCTTGTGGAAAATGTGACCTTTTAGTGACTGTTTGAAAGTACAACTCCATGCATATAATGTCAAGTAAATTATTTGAAGGAAGTATTGTGTAATTGAATTATAGACTTTCACATAATTATTGAATAATTTGAAGGTATTATAGGACAATTGTTAAGCAGTTGCTACTTTTGAGCCAGCACAGGTCACAAAATAAAGGAATATAACTTGAAGTCATTGTAATACCAACAGAAAAAAGACAGAGAACAATTCCTTCCAGTAAATTATATAATACATTTGCACCTTTTTCTTCCTGGATCAAGAACTTTGGGTGATTATAAAATCTGGTCACCTTGCACCCAATACCGCTGGTTCCAGTTCATAAAGAGTGAGCCAAACTAAGATGATGCCTCTGTTGTTGGTGAAGGCCGTGGGTGTGTTGGTCAGTGACAGTGTTGGTGAAGGCCGTGGGTGTGTTGATCGAGAGTGACGAGGTGTTGGAGGCTGAGGCCGTGGGTGTGTTGAATCCGAAGTGACAGTGTTAGTGAAGGCCAGTGGTGTGTTGGTCAGAGAGTGACAGTGTTGGTGAAGGCCATTTAGGTATAATTGGTCAGAGAGTTACAGTGGTGAAGGCCATGGGTGTGCTAGAAATAAAGTCGTGGCTCGTCTTTGTGGAAAGAAGTAAAGCTGCAGAAAGTACAATTACCGCCGCTATGACGCCACCGTCTTACACCTATCAGTAATACTTCTTCTGTCTAGTATGATAATTATTTTCAGGGCTGCATGTACCCCGCAGAGGGGTTCCTCAGCTACTAAGCCCCTGCAGGTGTTAATGATGATCTTGATCTGTTCCTCTCCGGGGTTAATGCTGCACACATAGACTGGGCAGCCCAGGTGTCTCAACAACTACAGCCAGTTAACAGGTAAGATACAGACTCCTACTTTGTATTGATCATTTATTTATTATACACAACTTTTATATTACTGTATGATGATCCTGGCCGTCAAGATGAAATACTAAACTGCACGAGGAACATTAATGATGTACAGTCAACAGTACAAGTTTGTTACCAGCCAACCTGCATGATCTGAGGCAGGTGATCTGGTAACTTATATGGAGGAATAGTTGCTTTAAATATTTAGTTATTTAAGAGTTACCGCCAAATACTTGTCTTGTTTATAAATTAAATAGTATCAACGTTTAACATGTGGTAAATATATAACATTGCTGCAACATAACTCGGGATGTTTGAGGTCAACCAATATTTAACATTATTTCCCACATTTTGCTCATTAATGAAGTTATATACAACAAATGTATTCTTAGACAAACTCCTATCACCTTCTTAAATAACTAGACATTTAAAGCATATCTCTCAACTCTTCCCCAATACCAGATCACCTGCCTCATGTCATGCAGGTGGATCAGCATATTTTCATTGACTCTATTACATTTAGCTGATACTGGGAGGAATACTAATGAAAGTTATGAAGGGTGAAATAATAATAATAATAATAATAATAATAATAATAATAATAATAATAATAATAATAATAATAATAATACAAATAAAAACAATAATAATAATAATAATAATAATAATAATAATAATAATAATAATAATAATAATAATATATACATAGTAATATTACCACACAACACTTCATGACGCCTGCTGGACCACCACTCCCCGACCCTGACTTGGAACACGATGATCCTCCCAATACTGGCCAGATATTTTGTAAATAATATTAGTTATGTGTTAAAGGAATATCCTTCAGCTTCCTTAGGCTTTAGTAAGCCCTTTAATATTTATACTGTATATACTTTTCACACTTGCCAGATGATTCTGGTGTCATTGTACAGGGGTACCTAGTGACAGCACTAGGATCCCGCTTCCTCTATCAAGGAATAAACAATTGAAATTGAAATTGAAATTATTAATAATAATAATAATAATAATAATAATAATATTAATAACAATAACCTTCCAATATAATACAAATAATAACATAATAATAATAATAATAATAATAATAATAATAATAATAATAATAATAATAATAATAATAATAATAATAATATATAACAATTAATAATAATGTAATAACAATAATAATTAATTATTAGAAGAAGGAGGAGGAAGTGGAGGAAGAGGAGGAGGAGAAGAAGAAGAAGAAGAAGAAGAAGGCCGGATCATTGTTAGTTTGGTGGACTGTTTCATTTTGGTCAATATTTGATGATTAATACAGTGGCTGTACAGTACAGTAGTCGTTTGTGGACGATAAAAAGGAAACTTGGTTTGGTTCTTCCCAGTTGAGAATCACCAAGTAAAAAACGTGTTCCTTTTCTTTACGTTACTACGACCGTTTTCCATTGAAAAGTAACAAATAAACAAATATTGAAGAAACTGAAATAGATATTGTGGAAGTGATTATTACCTTTAGAAGTTAATGATCTTTGTAGTGAAGGGCGGAGAAAGTGAAGATAGTATCGTCCCCAGCCCCTCTCAACTGTCCAACATTCTCCGCACCAGCCACTCTCTGACTACTGTGTTAGCTTACGTTATGAGTAGTAAGGTTAGGTTAGGTTATGTTATGAGTGGTATGGTTAGGATATGAGTGGTATGGTTAGATTTATGTTAGGTTATGAGTGGTATGGTTAGGTTATGTTAGGTTATAGGTGGTATGGTTAGGTTATGTTAGGTCATGAGTGGTATGGTTAGGTTATGTTAGGTCATAGGTGATATGGTTAGGATTATGTTAGGTCATGAGTGGTATAGTTCAGGTTATGTTAGGTCATAGGTGGTATAGTTTAAGGTTATGAGTGGTATGGTTAGGTTAGGTTAGGTTATGAGTGAAGTATGGTTAGGTTATGTTAGGTATTGAGTGGTATGGTTAGGTTATGTTAGGTTATAGGTGGTATGGTTAGGTTAGGTTGGAGTTATAGGTGGTATGGTTGGGTTATGAGTGGTATGGTTAGGTTAGGTTATGTTAGGTCATGAGTGGCATGGTTAGGTTATGTTGGGTCATGGTGGTATGGTTAGGTTATGTTAGGTCATAGGTGGTATGGTTGGGTTATGAGTGGTATGGATTTAAGGTTATGTTGGGTTATAGAGTGGGATGGTTTAGAGTTATGTTAGGTTGCAGGTGGTATGGTTGGGTTATGTTAGGTTATGAGTGGTATGGTTGGGTTATGTTGGGTTATGAGTGGTATGGGTAGGTTAGGTATTTAGGTTATGAGTGGTATGGTTGGGTTATGTTGGGTTATGGAGTGGTATGGTTGGGTTATGAGTGGTATGGTTAGGTTATGTTGGGTCAGGTGGTATGGTTGGGTTATGTTGGGTTGGAGTGGGTATGGTTGGGTTATGTTGGGTTATGGAGTGGTATGGTTGGGTTATGTTAGGTTATGGTGGTATGGTTGGGTTATATTTGGTTATGAGTGGTATGGTTGGGTTATGAGTGGTATGGTTAGGTTATGTTGGGTTATAAGTGGTATGGTTAGGTTGTGTTGGGTTATGAGGTGGTAAGGTTAGGTTAGGTTAGGTTATAGGTGGTATGGTTAGGTTATGTTGGGTTATGAGTGGTATGGTTAGGTTAGGTTGGGTTATGGTGGTATGGTTGGGTTATGTTGGGTTATGGGTTGTAGAGTTGGGTTATGAGTGGTATGGTTAGGTTGGGTTAGGTTATGGTGGTAGGTTAGGTTGGGTTATGAAGTGGTATGGTTGGGTTATGTTAGGTTATGAGTGGTAAGGTTAGGTTAGGTTAGGTTATGAGTGGTATGGTTAGGTTATATTGGGTCATGGTGGTATGGTTAGGTTAGGTTGGGTTATGGTGGTTTGGTTGGGTTATGTTGGGTTATGGTGGTATGGTTAGGTTATGTTAGGTTATAGGTGGTATGGTTGGGTTATGTTGGTTATGATTGGTATGGTTGGGTTATGTTGGGTTATGAATTGGTATGGTTTGGGTTATGGGTGGTATGGTTGGGTTATGTTGGGTTATGGTGGTATGGTTGGGTTATGTTGGGTTATGAGTGGTATGGTTGGGTTATGATTGGTATGAATTTAGGTTATGTTGGGTTATGAGTGGTATGGTTAGGTTATGTTGGGTTATGGTGGTATGGTTGGGTTATGTTGGGTTATGGGTGGTGGTTGGGTTATGAGTGGTATGGTTGGGTTATGTTGGGTTATGAGTGGTATGGTTGGGTTATGTTGGGTTATGAGTGGTATGGTTGGGTTATGAGTGGTATGGTTAGGTTATGTTGGGTTATGAGTGGTATGGTTGGGTTATGTTGGGTTATGAGGTGGTATGGTTGGGTTATGTGTTGGGTTAATTGGTATGGTTAGGTTATGTTGGGTTATGGTGGTAGGTTAGGTTATGTTGGGTTATGAATTGGTATGGTTAGGTTAGGTTGGGTTATGAGTGGTATGGTTTGGGTTATGTTGGGTCATGAGTGGTATGGTTAGGTTATGTTAGGTTATGAGGTGGTATGGTTAGGTTAGGTTGGGTTATGGTGGGTAGGTTAGGTTAGGTTAGGTTATGGGTGGTATGGTTGGGTTATGTTGGGTTATGGGTGGTATGGTTGGGTTATGTTGGGTTATGGATTGGTATGGTTAGGTTAGTTGGTATGGATTTAGGTTGGGTTATGTTGGGTTATGAGTGGTATGGTTGGGTTATGTTAGGTCATGAGTGGTATGGTTGGGTTATGTTGGGTTATGAGTGGTATGGTTGGGTTGTAATTGGTATGGTTGGGTTATGTTGGGTTATGGTGGTAAGGTTAGGTTAGGTTGGGTTATAGGTGGTATGGTTGGGTTATGTTGGGTTATGGTGGTATGGTTGGGATATGTTGGGTTATGAGTGGTGTATGTTTGGGTTATGGGTGGTATGGTTGGGTTATGTTGGGTTATGAGTTGGTATGGTTGGGTTATGTTGGGTTATGGGTTGTAAGGTTAGGTTATGGGTGGTATGGTTGGGTTAGGTTGGGTTATGAGTGGTAAGGTTAGGTTGGGTTATGAATTGGTATGGTTGGGTTATGTTGGGTTATGGTGGTAAGGTTAGGTTGGGTTAGGTTGGTAATAGGTTATGTTGGGTCAGGTGGTATGGTTAGGTTGGGTTATGGTGGTATGGTTGGGTTATGTTGGGTTATAGTGGTATGGTTTAGGTTATGTTGGGTTATGGTGGTATGGTTAGGTTATGTTGGTTCATGAGTGGTGTTGTTAGGTTATGTTGGGTTATGAGTGGTATGGTTGGGTATGGTGATGGTTGGGTTATGTTGGGTTATGAGTGGTAAGGTTAGGTTATGAGTGGTATGGTTAGGTTAGGTTGGGTTATGGTGGTATGGTTGGGTTATGTTGGGTTATGAGTGGTATGGTTGGTTATGTTGGGTTATGAATTGGTATGGTTGGGTTAGGTTGGGTTATGAGTGGTGGTTAGGTTAGGTTGGGTTGATGGTGGTATGGTTGGGTTTATTTGGGTTATGAGGTGGTATGGTTGGGTTATTTGGGTTATGAGTGGTATGGTTAGGTTATGTTGGGTTATGGGTGGTATGGTTGGGTTAGGTGGTGTGGTTGGGTTATGAGTTGGTATGGTTTAGGTTATGATTGGTGTGGTTAGAGTTATGTTGGGTTGTAGGTGGTATGGTTAGGTTATGTTGGGTCATGAGTGGTATGGTTGGGTTATGTTAGATGTAGGTGGTATGGTTAGGTTTATAGGTGGTATGGTTTAGGTTATGTTGGGTTATGAATTGGTGTAGTTGGGTTATAATATTAATGTATTAAGTTTATTGAAGAGCTTGGCCAGAGGCTGAAAATATACAGTTATATTTGGGGAATGGGTTACGATTACAAGTAATATACAGTATTAGTGTAAATAGATATATAATAACTAGATGGGGAAAAGAAACAAACTACAGTTCATTTTCCAAGTGACAGTGCAAGGAAGTAGTGTTTGCACAGTGAATACACTGTTTTATTACAAGTTATTGATAATTTACAATGGTTGGTGGGCTGTTCTTATAGCGATCAGTTCGTGCACGTATGGGCTGGATGCGGTTGTGGTGTCAGGCAATTCTCGGACTAGGGATCTCAGGTGGTAGTTGGAATACAATTGTCGGGATGGTGTAGAAGCTTCTTACCAAATTTGCAGATGAGGTCGTGGTGATGGTCAGTGAGAGTCAGAAAGTCAGTGTGTTGAAGCGCTTCTTGATATGGAGTAGGAAGGAGAATAATCTTGCATGCCCTCTTTTTCTGAGTGTTTACGTTGTGGCATTTGGAGGAAGACCAGGTGGGGAGGCATAGGTGAGCTTGGGAAGTATGGATGTTGTAAAACACTGAGGGAGCTCGTGTGCAGGAACTCCGAGGGACTTGGTCGGCGTAGGAGGTGGAGACGGAAACCAGATTTGATAATTTCACTGACGTGTGGTTTTAATTTGGTTGTTTGTCTATGGTGACGCCGAGAGGAGCTTCGTGGAATTCTACAACCTGGAGTGTGTTCGGACCTAGAGTAATGGAAGGAGGTGGGACAATGTCGGAGGAGGTTGATGTGCATAACCATGGTCTTGGTATGGTTGATGGTGACATGGTTGTTGGTGTCAGTTTTGGAAAATAAATCCTGAAAGGGCGGTATAGTTGGGAAGCAGAATTGTTGACGCGATCCCAATGGTGGAAGTCGTCGACATATTTCAGCGAGCAGGGGTTTTCTAGGGCATCATTGATGAGCATAAGGAAGCAGAGTGGTCCCATCTGGTGTTTGAGGACGCCAAGGTGAGTGACTGAAAGGTTATGAGTGGTATGGTTAGGGTTAGGTTAGGTTATGAGTGGTAAGGTTAGGTTATGTTAGGTTATGGAGTGGTATGGTTAGGTTAGGCTATGAGTGGTATGGGTAGGTTATGTTATATGATGGTGTTAGGTTATGAGTGGCATGGTTAGGGGTTATGTTAGGGTTATGGAGTGGTATGGTTAGGCTGGCGTTAGGTTATGAGTGGTGGGGTGGTTAAGCGAGTGCATGGTTAGGTTATGTTAGTCATGAGTGGTATGGATAGGTTATGTTAGGGTTATGAGCATGGTTAGGGTTATGGTGGTGATGGTTAGGTTATGTTAGCTGGGTGGTATGGTTAGGTGGCGTTAGGTTATGAGTGGTATGGTTAGGTTAGGTTAGGGTGAGTGGCATGGTTAGGTCATGGAGTGGCATAGTTAGGTTATAGCTAGGTTAGGAGTGGTAATGTTAGGTTATGTTTAGGCCGCGGAGTGGTATGGTTAGGTTAAGCTCAGTGGCATGGTTTAGATTAGGTTAGGCTCATGAGTGGCAAGGTTAGGTTATGTTAGGTTATGAGTGGTATGGTTAGGTTAGGTTAGGGTATGAGTGGTATGGCTAGGTTAGGGTTATGAGTGGCATGGTAGGCGGGTTAGGGTTATGATTGGTAAGGTTAGGGTTAGGTTAGGTTATGAGTGGTATGGTTAGGTTAGGTTAGGTTATGGAGTGGTAAGGTTTGGCTAAGTGTTAGGGTTATGAGTGTAAGGCTAGGTTATGTTAGGTCATGAGTGGTAAGGTTTAGTTATGTTAGGTTAATGGTATGGTTAGGGTTTGAGTGGCATGGTTAAGTGTTAGGTTATGAGTGGTATGGTTAGGGTTATGCTTAGGCTATGAGTGGTATGGTTAGTTGGTGTTAGGTTGATGAGTGGTAAGGTTAGGTTAGGGCTAGGTTATGAGTGGTATGGTTAGGTTGGCGGGTAAGGTTAGGTTAGGTTATGAGTGGTATGGTTAGGTTGGTTAGGTTATGAGTGTATGGTTAGGTTATGTTAGGTTATGAGTGCAAGGTTAGGTTAGGTTAGGCTATGAGTGTATAGGGTTATGTTGAACATGAGTGGTATGGCTAGGTTAGTTAGGCTATGAGTGGTATGGTTAGGCTATGAGTGGGTAAGGTTAGGTTATGTTAGGTTAATGAGTGCATGGTTAGGTTAAAGCTTAAGGAGGTAGGCTATTAGGTTATGGATGGTATGGTTAGGTTATGTTAGGTTATGAGTGTATGGTTAGGTTATGTTAGGTTGATGAGTGGTATGGTTAGGTTATGTTAGGTTGCTGATGGTGGTAAGCAGGTTGCTAGGTCATGAGTGCATGGTTAGGGCTGATGTTAGGTTATGAGTGGTATGTAGGTTGGCGTTAGGTTATGATGGTTAGGTTATACATGAGTGGCATGGCTAGGTTATGTTAGGGTTATGAGGTATGGTTAGGGTTACAAGTATGAGTGGTATGGTTAGGTTATGAGTGTGGTCATAGGGTTATGTTAGGGTTATGAGTGGTATGGCTAGGTCATGAGTGGCATGGTTAGGTTGGTGTTTAGGGTTCATGAGGGTATGGTTAGGTTAAGTTAGGTTAAGGAGTGGTAAGGCATGGCTAGGGTTAAGGAGTGGTATAGGCAGGGTTAGTAAGGTTATGGAGTGGTATGGTTAGGGTTATGTTAGGTATCATGAGTGGCATGGTTAGGTTGCGTTAGGTTATGAGTGGCATGGTTAGGTTAGGGCTGCTATGAGTGGGTAAGGTTAGGCTAGGGTTAGGTCATGAGTGGTTGCAGGTTATGTTAGGTTGAGGTATGGCTAGGCAAGCAGGAGGTATGGTTAGGCTATGTTAGGTCATGAGGGGTAGCTAGGTTATGAGTGGTATGGTTATGTTAAGTGTTGTAACGCGAGTGGTATGGTTAGGTTATGTTAGGTCATGAGTGGTATGGTTAGGCTAAGGAGTGGTATGGTTAGGTTATGTTGAAGCAGTGGTAAGGTTAGGTTATGTTAGGCAGAGTGGCATGGTTAGGTTAGTTAGGCTAATGAGTGGTAAGGTTAGGTTGGCTATAGGGTCATGAGTGGTGGCTGGTTAGGTTTAGGCTAGGCTATGAGTGGTATGGTTAGGCTATGTTATGAGATGGAAGCATTAGGTTATGTTAGGTTATGAGTGGTATGGTTAGGTTAGGTTACAGTGGGTATGGTTAGGGTTAAGTAACATGAGTGGCATGGTTAGGGTTGCAGCATGATGGTATGGTTAGGGTTATGCTAGGGTCATGAGTGGAATGAAGTCAGGTTATGAGTGGTATGGTTAGGTTATGTTAGGTTATGAGTGGTATGGTTAGGTTAAAGAAATGAGTGGTATGGTTAAGTAGGCATGAGTGGCAGTGGCTAGGTTATGAGTGGTAAGGGTTAGGTTATGTTAGGTTATGAGTGGTAAGGCAGGTTAGGGTAGAGAGTGGTATGGTTAGGTTAGGTTAGGCTATGAGTGGTGGATAGGTTAGGTTAGGGTTATGAGTGGTATGGTTAGGTTAGGTTAGGCTTATGATGAGGCATGAAGGAGGCTATGAGTGGAGGTTAGGTTATGTTAGGTTATGAGTGGTAAGGTTAGGTTAGTTAGGTTATGAGTGGTATGGTTAGGTTATGTTAGGTTATGGAGTGGGGTAAGCAGGGTTAAGGGAGTGGTATGGTTAGGGTTATGTTGTAATGCTTATGGTATGTTAGGTTATGGAGTGTGGGGGTTAGATCAGGGTTAGTGAGTGGTAAGGTTAGGTTATGTTAGGTTATGAGGGTGGAAGGGTTATGTTAGGTTATGAGTGGGTAAGGTTAAGCTAGGTTATGAGTGGTAAGGATAGGTTATTTTAGGTTATGAGTGGTATGGTTAGGGTCATGTTAGGTTAAGGAGATGGTTAGGTTGGTGTTAGGTTAAGGAGGGTATGGTTTAGGTTATGAGTGGTATGGTTAGGTTATGTTAGGATGAGTGGTATGGTTAGGTTATGAGTGGCATGGTTAGGTTATGTTAGGGCGTGATGAGTGGTATGGTTAGGTTATGTTAGGGTTATGAGTGGTATGGTTAGGTTATGTTAGGGTTATGAGTGGTAAGGTTAGGTTAAGGGAGTGGTAAGGTTATTAGGTTAGGTTATGAGTGGTATGGCTAGGTTATGTTAGGGTCATGAGTGGTATGGTTAGGGTTAAGTGTTAGGTCAGAGTGGTATGGTTAGGTTAGGTTAGCTATGAGTGGTAAGGCTAGGTTAGGTTAGGTTGGGTAGAGTGGTATGGTTAGGTTATGTTAGTTATGAGGTATGGTTATGTTAGGTTATGAGTGGTATGGTTTGGCTGGTGTTAGGTTATGAGGGTATGGTTAGGTTATGAGTGGTATGGTTAGGTTATGAGTGGTATGGTTAGGTTATGTTAGGTTATGAGTGGTATGGTTAGGTTAAGTTAGGGTCATGAGTGGTAGGGTTAGGTTAAGGTTAGTCATGAGTGGTATGGTTAGGGTTATGAGTGGTATGGTTAGGTTATGTTAGGTTATGAGTGGTATGGTTAGGTTATAATAATAATAATAATAATTAACGGTTTATTGAAAGAGCTCAGCCAGAAGGCTGAAAATATACAGTTACATATTTGGGAATGGGTTAAATTACAAGTAATATACAACATGAGTGACACAAATAAGACATATAATAACTAGATGGGGAAAAGCTCAACCAGTTCATTTCAACATATGAAGTGCAAGGAGTAGTGTTTACTGGGAGGAATAATTGATTTATTAAGTTATTGATAATTTTACAATGGTTGGGACTGGGCTGTTTTATAGAAGGACTAAAAGCACGTATGCGGTTGTGGTGTCGAACAGCAATTTGGACTAGGGATCCAGGTGGTAGCTGGAGCCGGTGTCGGGGATGGTGTAGAAGCTACCAAATTTGCAGATGAGGTCGGGTGATGGTCAGTGAGAGTTCGAAAGGGTCAGTAAGTGAGCGCTTTTGATACAGAGTAGAAGGGAGAGAATAATCTTGCATGCCTTTTGCACTTTTCTAGGTAAGCATTGTGTGCATTTAGAGGAAGACCAGGTGGGGGAGGGCAAGGTGAGCTTGGGAAGTGAATGATGTAAACACTGAGGAGCCTGTGCAGAACCTGAGGACTTGAGTCGGCGTAGGAGGTGTGGAGACGAAAACTGGAGGATTTGATATTACCGACGTGGTTTACCCTAGTTTGTTGTCTGTGGAGACGCGAGGAGCTGTGAATCCTACAACGGGAGTGTGCCGACCCAGAGTAATGAAGGAGGTGGGACAATGCAGGAGAGAGGTTGATGCAAAGCCTGGTTTGGTATGGTTGATGGTGACATGGTTGTTGGTGGCTAAAGTTGGAGACTGACTACAACTTGAAGGGCGGTGGTTGGGAGCAGAATTGCGTGACGCGATTCTCAATGGTGGAGTCGTACATATTTCAGCGAGCAGGGGTTTTCAGGGCATCATTGATGAGCATAAGGAAGCAGAGTGGTCTCATCTTGGTGTTTTGGGGACGCCACAGGTGAGTGACTGAAAGGTTATGAGGTATGGTTAGGTTAGGGTAGGTTAATGAGTGGTAAGGTTAGGTTATGTTAGGTTATGAGTGGAATGGTTGTTAGGTTAGGTTATGAGTGGTATGGTTAGGTTATGTTAGGGTCATGAGTGGTATGGTTAGGCTATGAGTGGTATGGTTAGGTTATGTTAGGTTATGAGTGGTATGGTTAGGTTAGGTTAGGTTATGAGTGGTATGGTTAGGTTATGTTAGGTTATGAGTGCATGTATAGGTTAGTTGCGAGTGGTAAGGTTAGTTATGTTAGGTTATGAGTGGTATGGTTAGGTTTGGCGTTAGGTTGTGAGTGGTATGGTTAGTTATGTTAGTTATGAGGGTATGGTTAGGTTAGGGTTATGAGTGGTATGGTTAGGTTGCGTTAGGTTATGAGTGGTATGGTTAGGTTAGAAGCTATGAGTGGTATGGTTAGGTTAGGTTAGTTATGAGTGGTATGGTTAGGTTGGGTTAGGTTATGAGTGGTATGGTTAGGTTAGGTTAGGTTATGAGTGGTATGGTTAGGTTATGTTAGGGTTGTGAGTGGTATGGTTAGGTTAGGTTAGGTTATGAGTGGTATGGTTAGGTTAGGTTAGGGTTATGAGTGGTATGGTTAGGTTAGGTTAGTTATGAGTGGTATGGTTAGGTTATGTTAGGTTATGAGTGGTATGGTTAGGTTAGGTTAGGTTATGAGTGGTATGGTTAGGTTAGGTTAGGTTATGAGTGGTATGGTTAGGTTATGTTAGGTTATGAGTGGTTAGGTTAGGTTAGGTTATCAGTGGTAAGGTTAGGTTAGGTTATGAGTGGTATGGTTAGGTTATGTTAGGTTGCGAGGCGGTTAGGTTAGTTAGGGTTGGCGAGTGGTATGGTTAGGGTTATGTTGGCTGCGAGTGGTATGGTTAGGTTAGGTTATGAGTGGTTAGGGTTATGTTAGGTTATGAGTGGTATGGTTAGTTATGTTAGGTTGTGAGTGGTATGGTTAGTTATGTTAGGTTATGAGTGGTATGGTTAGGTTAGGTTATGAGTGGTATGGTTAGGGTTATGTTAGGTTATGGTATGGTTGGTTAGGTTATGAGTGGTATGGTTATGTTAGGTTATGAGTGGTATGGTTAGGTTATGTTAGGTTATGAGTGGTAAGGTTAGGTTAGGTTAGGTTATGAGTGAGGTGGTTAGGTTATGTTAGGTTATGAGTGGTAAGGTTAGGTTAGGTTGCGAGTGCATGGTTAGGTTAGGTTAGGTTATGAGTGGTATGGTTAGGTTAGGTTAGGTTATGAGTGGTATGGTTAGGTTATGTTAGGTTGCGAGTGGGTATGGTTAGGTTAGGTTATGAGTGGTATGGTTAGGTTAGGTTATGAGTGGTGGCGGTTAGGTTATGTTAGGTTATGAGTGGTATGGTTAGGTTAGAAGGCGAGTGGTAAGGTTATGCTTAGGTTATGAGTGGTATGGCTAGGTTATGTTAGCTATGAGTGGTAAGGTTAGGTTAGGGTTAGGTTATGAGTGGTAAGGTTAGGTTAGGTTAGGGTTGCGAGTGGTAAGGTTAGGTTAGGGTTATGAGTGGTATGGTTAGGTTAGGTTGGCGAGTGGCTGGTTAGGGTTATGTTATGAGTGGTATGGTTAGGTTATGTTAGGTTATGAGTGGTATGGTTAGTTATGTTAGGTTATGAGTGGTATGGTTAGGTTATGTTAGGTTGCGAGTGGTATGGTTAGGTTAGGTTAGGTTATGAGGGTATGGTTAGGGTTATGTTAGGTTATGAGTGGTATGGTTAGGTTAGGTTAGGCGAGTGGTATGGTTAGGTTATGTTAGGTTATGAGAGGTATGGTTAGGTTAGGTTATTATGAGTGGTATGGTTGGGTTAGGTTATGAGTGGTATGGTTAGGTTAGGTTAGGTTGGTTATGGTATGGTTAGGTTAGTTATGAGTGGTTAGGTTAGGTTATGAGTGTATGGTTAGGTTATGTTAGGTTATGAGTGGTATGGTTAGGTTATGTTAGGTTATGAGTGGTATGGTTAGGTTATGTTAGGTTATGAGTGGTATGGTTAGGTTAGGTTAGGTTATGAGTGGTATGGTTAGGTTATGTTAGGTTATGAGTGGTATGGTTAGGTTAGGTTAGGTTATGAGTGGTATGGTTAGGTTATGTTAGTTATGAGTGGTAATAGGTTAGGTTATGAGTGGTATGGTTAGGTTAGTTATGGGGAGGTATGGTTAGGTTAGGTTAGGTTATGAGTGGTATGGTTAGGTTATGTTAGGTTATGAGTGGTATGGTTAGGTTTAGTTATGGAGTGGTATGGTTAGGTTATGTTATGAGTGGTATGGTTAGTTAGGGTTATGAGTGGTATGGTTAGGTTATGTTAGGTTATGAGTGGTATGGTTAGGTTAGGTTATGAGTGGTAAGGTTAGGTTATGTTAGGTTATGAGTGGTATTAGTTAGGTTATGTTAGGTTATGAGTGGTAAGGTTAGGTTAGGTTAGGTTATGAGTGGTATGGTTAGGTTATGTTAGGTTATGAGAGGTATGGTTAGGTTAGGTTTTGAGTGGTATGGTTAGGTTAGGTTACGTTATGTTATGAGTGGTATGGTTAGGCGTTAGGTTATGAGTGGTATGGTTAGGTTATGTTAGGTTATGAGTGGTGTTAGGTTAGGTTAGGTTATGAGTGGTGTTAGGTTATGTTAGGTTATGAGTGGTATGGTTAGGTTGGTTAGGTTATGAGTGGTATGGTTAGGTTATGTTAGGTTATGAGTGGTAAGCAGGTTAGGTTAGGTTATGAGTGGTATGGTTAGGTTATTAGGTTATGAGAGTATGGTTAGGTTAGGTTAGGTTATGAGGGTATGGTTAGGTTAGGGTTAGGCATTATGAGTGGTATGGTTAGGTTAGGTTGGGTTATGAGTGGTATGGTTAGGTTATGTTAGGTTGTGAGTGGTAAGGTTAGGTTGGCGTTAGGTTATGAGAGGTATGGTTAGGGTTAGCTAGGTTATGAGTGGTATGGTTAGGTTAGGTTAGGTTATGTTGGAGTGGTATGGTTAGGGTTATGTTAGGCTGAGTGGTGGTTAGGGTTAGGTTGGCGAGTGGTATAGTTAGGTTAGGTTAGGTTGGGTGGTATGGTTAGGTTATGTTAGGTTATGAGAGGTATGGTTAGGTTAGGTTATGAGTGGTATGGTTAGGTTATGTTAGGTTATGAGTGGGGAAGGTTAGGGTTGGAGTGGTGGCGGTTAGGTTAGGTTATGAGTGGTAAGGTTAGGTTTAGTTATGAGTGGTATGGTTAGGTTAGGTTAGGTTATGAGGGTATGGTTAGGTTATGTTAGGTTGGAGAGGTATGGTTAGGTTAGGTTAGGTTATGAGTGGTATGGTTAGGTTAGGTTAGGTTATGAGTGGTATGGTTAGGTTGCGTTAGGTTATGAGTGGTATGGTTAGGTTATGAGAGGTATGGTTAGGTTAGGTTAGGTTAGGTTATGAGTGGTATGGTTAGGTTATGTTAGGTTATGAGAGGTATGGTTAGGTTAGGTTAGGTTATGAGTGGTATGGTTAGGTTATGTTAGGTTATGAGAGGTATGGTTAGGTTAGGTTATGAGTGGTATGGTTAGGTTATGTTAAGAGAGGTGGGTGGTTAGGTTAGGTTATGAGTGGTATGGTTAGGTTAGGTTAGGTTATGAGTGGTAAGGTTAGTTAGGTTAGGTTATGAGTGGTATGGTTAGGTTAGGTTATGAGTGGTATGGTTAGATAAGGTTAGGTTATGAGTGGTATGGTTAGGTTAGGTTAGGTTAGGTTGGAGTGGTATGGTTAGGTTATGTTAGGTTATGAGTGGTATGGTTAGGTTAGGTTAGGTTATGAGTGGTATGGTTAGGTTAGGTTATGAGTGGTATGGTTAGGTTATGTTAGGTTATGAGTGGTATGGTTAGGTTATGTTAGGTTATGAGTGGTATAGTTAGGTTAGGTTAAGTTATGAGTGGTATGGTTAGGTTAGGTTATGTTAGGTTATTATTGGTTAGATTAGGTTATTATTGGTTAGGGGCCTCCACCCATTATATGGTACAGGGCCCCCAACCATTATCTTACACCAGGCCCCAAATTATCTTGTACAGGGCCCCCCACTGTTATCTTACACAGGGCCCCCAACCATAATCGTATTAGCATGGTTAGGGTTAAGTGTTAGGCTATGACAGGTATGGTTAGGCTAGGCTAGCTATGAGTGGCATGGTTAGGTTGCTGAAAATATGAGTGGCATGGTTAGGTTATGTTAGGTCACGAGGGTATGGTTAGGTTAAGGAGAGGCATGGTTAGGGTTAGGGTTAGGTTAGGGGCTATGAGTGGTATGGTTAGGGTCATGTTAGGTTAAGGAGAGGCATGGTTAGGTTAGGTTATGAGTGGCATGGTTAGGGTTAGGTTATTTATGAGTGGTAAGGTTGGTTAGGGTTAGGGTTATGAGTGGTATGGTTAGGGTTAGGTTATGAGTGGTATGGTTAGGGTTAGGTTAGTTATGAGTATGCATGGTTAGGCTAGGCTTTGGAGTGGCATGGCTAGGTTAGGTTACTATGTTATGAGTGGCATGGTTAGGCTATGTTAGGCTATGAGTGCAGGCGGCTAGGCTATGTTAGGTCATGAGTGGTACAGTTAGGTTAGGTTAGGGTTATGAGAGGCATGGTTAGGTTAGGTTATGAGTGGCATGGTTAGGCTAGTTAGGTTATGTTAAGAGTGGTATGGTTAGGTTATGTTAGGGGGTTATGAGAGTGCATGGTTAGGGTTAGCTATGAGTGGTATGATTAGGGTTAGGTTAGGGTTATGAGTGGTAAGGTTAGGGGTTAGGTTGCTATGAGTGGTATGGTTAGGGCTAGGTTGGTGAGTGGTATGGTTGGGGTTAGGGTTAGGTTAGGTTATGAGTGTTATGCAGGTTAGGTTATATTAGGTTATGAGTGGTATAGTTAGGTTGTAAGCTAGGTTATGAGTGGTAAAAGTGGTTAGGGTTAGGTTATGAGTGTAAGAATGCTAGAAGCAAGTTAGGGTTATGAGTGGTGTGGTTAGGTTATGTTAGGTTATGAGTGGAGAAGCAGGTTAGGTTGTTATGAGTGGTATGGTTAGGTTAGGTTATGTTAGGGGTTAATATTGGTTAGGTTAGGCTATTTTTGGTTAGGGCCTCCCACCCAATATATGGCACTACAGACAGTGGAAAGTTACAGGTAGAATCTGGAAATATAATATCAGATGGCTGACTCCATTTATATACACATCTGTTGACACAGGGCTCACATTAGGGGTTATGTTAGGGGTTAAGTGAGTGGCATGGTTGGGTTATATAGGTTATGAGTGGTATGGTTAGGGTTATGCTAGGTTATGAGTGGTATGGTTAGGTTATGTTAGGTTAAGGGGAGTGGTATGGTTAGGTTAGGCTATAGGGCTATGAGGGCAGGTTAGGTTATGAGTGGTTAGGCTAGGTTAGGGCTATCAGTGGTAAGGTTAGGTTAGGGTTATGAGTGGCATGGTTAGGGTTATGTTAGGTTAAGGAGTGGCATAGGTTAAAGAAGCATGAGTGTATGGTTAGGTTATGTTTGGTTATGAGTGGCATGGTTAGGTTATTAGGTTACAGAGTGGTAAGGTTAGGTTGGCGTTAGGTTATGGAGTGGTATGGCTAGGCTAGTTAGGTTATGAGAGGCATGGTTAGGTTAGGCTATGAGTATGGTTAGGTTAGGTTGGGCGTGATATGGTTAGGTTAAATAGGGTTATGAGTGGTATGGTTGAAAGTTAAGGGGTTAGGGCTATGGAGTGCATGGTTAGGGTTAGGTGAGTGGTATGGAGCAGGGGTTATGCTAAGGAGGTGTATAGGGTTGTACAGAGTGGCATGGCTAGGTTATGTTTGGAGTGGTAAGTGGTTAGGGTTAGGGCTTTAGACAGGGCTATTACATTAGGTTATGTTAGGTTATGAGTGGTATGGTTAGGTTATGTTGGGTTATGAGTGGTATGGTTGGGTTATGTTGGTTGAGTGGTATGGTTAGGTTATGTTGGGTTATGAGTTGGTATGGTTGGGTTAGGTTGGGTTATGAGTGGTATGGTTGGGTTATGTTGGGTTATGAGTGGTTAGGTTAGGTTGGGTTATGAGTGGTAAGGTTAGGTTGGGTTGAAATTGGTATGGTTGGGTTATGTTGGGTTATTAGGTGGTATGGTTGGGTTATGTTGGGTTATGGTGGGTATGGTTGGGTTATGTTGGGTTATGGTGGTAGGTTAGGTTATGTTGGGTTATGAATTGGTATGGTTGGGTTATGTTGGGTTATGGTGGTATGGTTGGGTTATGTTGGGTTATGGGTGGTATGGTTGGGTTAGGTTTATGGTGGTATGGTTAGGTTATGTTGGGTTATGAGTGGTATGGTTAGGTTGGGTTATGAGTTGGTATGGTTGGGTTATGTTGGGTTATGAGTGGTATGGTTGGGTTGTTGGGTTATGAGTGGTAGGTTAGGTTAGGTTGGGTTATGAGTGGTATGGTTAGGTTATGTTGGGTTATGGTGGTATGGTTAGGTTAGGTTGGGTTATGGTGGTATGGTTGGGTTAGGTTGGGTTATGAGTGGTATGGTTGGGTTAGGTTATGAGTGGTATGGTTGGGTTATGTTGGGTTATGGTGGTATGGTTGGGTTAGGTTATGTTATGAGTGGTATGGTTGGGATTTAGGTTGTGGTGGTATGGTTGGGTTATGTTGGGTTATAGGTGGTATGGTTGGGTTGGGTTATGGTGGTAGGTTAGGTTATGTTGGGTTATGGTGGGTATGGTTGGGTTAGGTTGGGTTATGAATTGGTATGGTTGGTTATGTTAGGTTATGAGTGGTATGGTTAGGTTGGGTATGAGTGGTATGGTTGGGTTATGTTATGAGTGGTATGGTTGGGTTGGGTTATGGTGGTAGGTTAGGTTAGGTTGGGTTATGGTGGTAGGTTGGGTTAGGTTGGGTTATGAGTGGTATGGTTAGGTTGGGTTATGAGTTGGTATGGTTGGGTTATGTTATGAGTGGTATGGTTGGGTTATGTTGGGTTATGAGGTGGTATGGTTGGGTTATGAGTGGTATGGTTGGGTTATGTTGGGTTATGGTGGTATGGTTAGGTTAGGTTAGGTTATGGTGGTATGGTTAGGTTATGTTGGGTTATGATTGGTATGGTTAGGTTAGGTTGGGTTATGAGTGGTATGGTTTGGGTTATGTTGGGTTATGAGAGGTATGGTTAGGTTGGGTTATGAGTGGTATGGTTAAGTTGGGTTTAGAGGTGGTATGGTTGGGTTATGTTGGGTTATGAGTGGTATGGTTGGGTTAGGTTATGAATTGGTATGGTTGGGTTATGTTATGGTGGTATGGTTAGGTTATGTTGGGTTATGAGTTGGTATGGTTGGGTTATGTTGGGTTATGAGTGGTATGGTTGGGTTATGTTGGGTTATGAGTTGGTATGGTTAGGTTAGGTTGGGTTATGGGTTTTGTGGTTAGGTTATGTTGGGTTATGAGTGGTATGGTTGGGTTGGGTTAGGTTATGATTGGTATGGTTGGGTTATGTTGGGTTATGGGGAAGTGTGGTTAGGTTGGGTTATGAGTGGTATGGTTAGGTTAGGTTGGGTTATGGTGGTATGGTTGGGTTATGTTGGGTTATGAGTGGTATGGTTAGGTTGGGTTATGAGTGGTATGGTTGGGTTATGTTGTAAGGTGGTATGGTTTAGGTTGGGTTATGAATTGGTATGGTTAGGTTATGTTTGGTTATTGTGGTATGGTTAGGTTAGGTTATGGTGGTAAGTTGGTTATGTTGGGTTATGAGTGGTATGGTTGGGTTATGTTGGGTTATGGTGGTAGGTTAGGTTGGGTTGGGTTATAGGTGGTATGGTTGGGTTATGTTGGGTTATGAGTGGTATGGTTGGGTTAGGTTTTGAATTGGTATGGTTAGGTTAGGTTGGGTTATGTTGTAATTGGTATGGTTGGGTTATGTTGGGTTATAGTGGTATGGTTGGGTTATGTTGGGTTATGAGTGGTAGGTTAGGTTGGTTAGGTTATGTGGTATGGTTAGGTTATGTTAGGTTATGAGTGGTATGGTTTAGGTTATGTTGGGTTATGGTGGTATGGTTAGGTTATGTTGGGTTATGAGTGGTAGGTTAGGTTAGGTTGGGTTATAGGTGGTATGGTTTAGGTTATGTTGGGTTATGAGGTATGGTGGTGGGTTGGGTTATGGTGGTATGGTTAGGTTGGGTTATGTTATGAGTGGTATGGTTAGGTTGGGTTAGGTTATGAGTGGTATGGTTGGGTTATGTTGGGTTATGAATTGGTATGGTTAGGTTATGTTGGGTTATGAGTGGTATGGTTGGGTTAGGTTGGGTTATGGTGTGGTTGGGTTGGGTTAGGTTATGTTGTGAATTGGTGTAGGTTGGGTTATGTTGGGTTAGAATTGGTATGGTTAGGTTAGGTTATGAGTGGTATGGTTAGGTTGGGTTAGGTTATGGTGGTATGGTTGGGTTATGTTGGGTTATGAGTGGTGTATGGTTATGTTAGGTTATGAGTGGTATGGTTGGGTTATGTTGGGTTATGAGGGTATGGTTAGGTTAGGTTATGGGTGGTATGGTTATGGGGTTATGGTGGTAGGTTAGGTTGGGTTATGAGTGGTATGGTTAGGTTAGGTTATGAATGGTATGGTTGGGTTATGTTATGAGTGGTATGGTTTGGGTTGGGTTATGGTGGTATGGTTAGGTTGGAGTTGGGTTATGAGTGGTATGGTTAGGTTAGGTTGGGTTATGAGTGGTATGGTTGGGTTGGGTTATAGGTGGTGTGGTTTGGGTTATGTTATGAGTGGTATGGTTGGGTTAGGTTATGGTGGTATGGTTGGGTTATGTTATGGAGGTGGTATGGTTAGGTTGGGTTATGGTGGTATGGTTAGGTTAGGTTGGGTTATGAGTGGTAGGTTAGGTTAGGTTGGGTTATGGTGGTATGGTTAGGTTAGGTTATGAGTGGTAGGTTGGGTTATGTTGGGTTATGGTGGTATGGTTAGGTTGTTGGGTTATGAGTGGTATGGTTAGGTTAGGTTGGGTTATGGAGTGGTATGGTTAGGTTATGTTGGGTTATGAGTGGTATGGTTAGGTTAGGTTGGGTTATGAGTGGTATGGTTGGGTTATGTTAGGTTATAGGAGGTATGGTTTAGGTTGGGTTATGAGTTGGTATGGTTAGGTTAGGTTATGAGTTGGTATGGTTAGGTTATGTTGGGTTATGAGGTGGTATGGTTTGGTTAGGTTATGATGGTATGGTTGGGTTATGTTATGAATTGGTATGGTTAGGTTATGTTGGGTTATGAGTGGTATGGTTGGGTTATGTTGGGTTATGAGTGGTATGGTTGGGTTATGTTGGGTTATGGTGGTATGGTTAGGTTAGGTTGGGTTATGGTGGTATGGTTGGGTTATGTTGGGTTATGAGTGGTATGGTTAGGTTAGGTTAGGTTATGAGTGGTATGGTTGGGTTATGTTGGGTTATGAGTGGTATGGTTGGGTTGGGTTATGAGTGGTATGGTTGGGTTATGTTGTAGTGGTATGGTTAGGTTAGGTTATGAGTGGTATGGTTGGGTTATGTTGGGTTATGAGGTGGTATGGTTGGGTTGGGTTATGGTGGTAGGTTAGGTTATGTTGGGTTATGGGTGGTATGGTTGGGTTATGTTGGGTTATGAGGGGTATGGTTAGGTTGGGTTATGTTGGGTTATGGTGGTATGGTTTGGGTTATGTTGGGTTATGGTGGTAGGTTAGGTTAGGTTGGGTTATGAGAGGTGGTATGGTTAGGTTAGGTTATGAGTGGTATGGTTAGGTTAGGTTAGGTTATGAGTGGTATGGTTGGGTTATGTTGGGTTATTTGAGTTATGGTATGGTTAGGTTAGGTTTTGAGTGGTATGGTTAGGTTAGGTTAGGTTATGTTATGGTGGTATGGTTGGTTATGTTGGGTTATGAGTGGTATGGTTGGGTTATGTTGGGTTATGAGTGGTATGGTTAGGTTAGGTTGGGTTATGTGTGGTATGGTTGGGTTATGTTGGGTTATGATTGGTATGGTTGGGTTATGTTAGGTTATGAGTTGGGTATGGTTGGGTTATGTTGGGTTATAGGTGGTAAGGTTAGGTTAGGTTGGGTTATGAGGTGGTATGGTTGGGTTATGTTGGGTTATGAGGTGGTATGGTTAGGTTAGGTTGGGTTAGAGGTGGTATGGTTGGGTTGGGTTGGGTTATGTTATGAGTGGTATGGTTGGGTTATGTTAGGTTATGAATTGGTATGGTTAGGTTATGTTGGGTTATGGTGTGGGTTAGGTTATGTTGGGTTATGAGGGGTATGGTTAGGTTAGGTTGGGTTATGAGTGGTATGGTTAGGTTAGGTTAGGTTATGAATTGGTATGGTTGGGTTATGTTGGGTTATGAGTGGTATGGTTGGGTTGGGTTTAATTGGTATGGTTAGGTTGGGTTGGTTATGTTATGGTGGTATGGTTGGGTTATGTTGGGTTATGAGTGGGTATGGTTGGGTTATGTTGGGTTATGAGTGGTATGGTTAGGTTAGGTTAGGTTTGGGTATTTGGGTTATGTTGGGTTATGAGGTGGTATGGTTGGGTTATGTTGGGTTATGAATTGGGTATGGTTAGGTTATGTTGGGTTATGAGTGGTATGGTTAGGTTAGGTTGGGTTATGAGTGGTATGGTTGGGTTATGTTGGGTTATGAGGGGTATGGTTAGGTTGGGTTAGGTTGTAAATTGGTATGGTTGGGTTGGGTTGGGTTATGAGTGGTATGGTTGGGTTAGGTTAGGTTATGAGTGGTATGGTTGGGTTATGTTGGGTTATGGTGGTATGGTTAGGTTATGTTGGGTTATGAGAGGTATGGTTGGTTGGGTTGGGTTATGAGGTGGTATGGTTGGGTTAGGTTAGGTTATGTTATGAGTGGTATGGTTAGGTTATGTTGGGTTGAGGTGGTATGGTTAGGTTGGGTTATAAGGTGGTTATGGTTAGGTTAGGTTGGGTTATGAGTTGGTATGGTTGGGTTTTATTTTGGTTATGAGAGGTGTATGGTTGGGTTGGGTTATGAGTGGTATGGTTGGGTTATGTTAGGTTATGGGGTATGGTTTAGGTTAGGTTATGGTGGTATGGTTGGGTTGGGTTATGAATTGGTGGGTTAGGTTTGGGTTATGATTGGTATGGTTAGGTTAGGTTGGGTTATGGGTGGTATGGTTAGGTTATGTTGGGTTATGAGAGGTATGGTTGGGTTGGTAGGTTATGAGTGGTGGATGGTTGGGTTAGGTTAGGTTATAGTGGTATGGTTAGGTTATGTTGGGTTATGGTGGTATGGTTGGGTTATGAGAGAGGTGTGGTTAGGTTAGGTTAGGTTAGGTTATGGTGGTATGGTTGGGTTATGTTGGGTTATGAGAGGTATGGTTGGGTTAGGTTGGGTTATGAGGTGGTATGGTTGGGTTATGTTGGGTTATAGAGGTATGGTTGGGTTGGGTTGGTGGGTATGGTTGGGTTATGTTGGTTATGAGGTATGGTTGGTTGGTTATGACTGGTATGGGTTAGGTTGGGTTATGAGTGGTATGGTTAGGTTATGTTGGGTTATGGTGGGTATGGTTGGGTTGGGTTATGAGTGGTATGGTTAGATGGTTAGGTTATGGTGATGTGGTTTAGGTTAGGTTAGGTTAGGTTATGAGTGTTATGGTTGGGTTATTTGGGTTATGAATTGGTATGGTTAGGTTAGGTTGGGTTATGGTGGTATGGTTAGGTTGGGTTATAGGTGGTATGGTTGGGTTATGTTAGGTTATGAGTTGGTATGGTTAGGTTATGTTGGGTTATGGTGGTATGGTTAGGTTAGGTTAAGTTGTAAGTGGTATGGTTGGGTTAGGTTATGTTGGGTTATTATTGGTTGGAATTAGGTTATTATTGGTTGGGGCCTCCACCCATTATATGGTACAGGGCCCCAACCGTTATCTTACAAGGGCCCCAACCATTATCTTGTACAGGCCCCCACCATATCTTACACAGGGCCCCAACCATAATCGTTACACAGTAGGGAGTGACAGTTTTGCAAAAGTTTTCAAAATCTAATTGCTTGGGTTGGATTATTTGTCTATCGGCCACGCTAATTCCGAATATGTTTGAGTTTTTTACATCATTGCATTAGAAGGTTTGTGGATACTTTTGGGTTTGGCATGAAAAACGCGAAAAAACTGTAAATAATAAAGGGACTGGCAATGTGGCACAACCTGTTAAAATCAAGTTATTGAATTGGATTATTCGACTACTGTGTACACTGGTTCATAATATGCTATTGTTTTACAACTCAATGCGCTACAAATTATGCCGATATTTTTGCTGCAAGTCACCACATACGTATATTTCGAAAACCAGGGCCCAATATTACCAACGGCGTGGATAGATTCCGTGGAATGAATTCAGGACATTCCCGCTCATGGAACATTACCAAACTCCGTATATGTGCCAATGGCAGGCCAATGGCAATATTTACAGAGTTTGTTGAGGCTCCCTGGACGGGAATGCCCTGAATTTATTCCACGGAATCTATTCACGCCGTTGGTAATATTCGTCCCAGGACTGATCAACGAATTCAGCCCAAGTAGCTTGACTTGGACAGTTAAGGACAAAATCTCAGTCCGTACTTTTGAATAAAATATTGTTCAATAGGTGGTGATATTGAAGTGCTGAAAGTTGTTTTTTCTGTGTTGTTTTGCAGTTAGTTCAAAGGGCCGCCACCAAGATGGGTCGTCCTAAGATTAGCAACACTCAGCTGCGCCAGGGTAACGATAAGGTGTTCGGGGTTCGGATGCCTCTGCCATCTAACAAGTTGCCTCTGAACAAGGAAGTTGGAAGTGCCCTGGCTTATGAAGCAGAAAACGAGAGGTTAAGGAGAAGAACAAATGCTTTTGATTATATGGATGCCACCAACAAGGTGACTGAGAAGGTACTGGATGTGTATAGGAAGGCCACTGTCCCCACTATCTCTGAAATCAGGGTGAAAATGAGAGTCCACGACCTGTGGAGGATGCGGAGGGAGACGATGATGATGAAGGGAAATGGACAGAAACAGAAAAGGAAGAAAACGAAGAACGGGAAGCTGAAGATGAGGTTCGAGGATATAGCTGAGAAGTTGTTTGATGTGGCAGACGACAGCAAAGTGCACGAACGAGAGAAAAGCTTCCTGGCAGCCCAGAGGAAACCGGGAAGGGAGGGCTGCATTGATGGCGTTGACAAAATTGTGACTGCCAAGCTGAAAGAAGAGAGGGAGAAGGAAGCGAAGAGGGCAAAGAAAAGGGCTGAGGAAGAGAGGAAAACTGAGAAGATGAGGTCAAAGAGTAAGGAGGAGATGGAGATGATGTCGTGTAAAGTGTCGGCAGTGGATGACAGTGCTCAGGAAGAAGATAGTGATTATAAGGATGTCAATGACAATGAGTTCAAGGCTATGGTCGACAGGAGAGCAAGATCAGAGAAAAGGTAAAGGGAGAAAGAAGCCGAGGACAGGATCGGAGAAACTGCTGACAGGTTCAAGGTATCCAATGATGCAGTGGCTCACATCGCAAACACCATCAGAGCTGCAGACAACATCATAACTGAAGGGGACAAGTCTAAAATGACTAACTGGAAGAAAGTGGAGAGAGTCAGGAAGAGGTCACGAAAACAGAAAAAAGAAAAGTTCAGGGGATTCAAGGTCAGAGGTCTCATGGTAGATGAGAGGATCAATGAGAACAAGATAGTGACTGGTGTAGGTGAGAAGAACCACAAGAGATTCGCCATGGAAAAGAGGGAAGACTGTGCAGTGATCGGCTTCCCTGGTGAGGACAGCAATGCATGGCA
>NW_024747640.1:0-9009 GCF_018991925.1 Homarus americanus | reverse complement strand
TATTTCTTTCTCAGTACCGATTATAATTCTATAAAAATAAATATAAAAAACACCGCCGACTCAACTTCCCTCAGTGGTAATTCCACACCAATTAAAACTTAAATAACCCGCAATCTTGAAGTCTCAGAATCTTCGGATAATCATTGTTCCGCTTTTACCTCCCTTACGCTTAACATCGTAATAATCCACAAGACACAAATAAGACGACGGCGGGGGGGGTGATGTGGTTCTCTGCCCAAGTACCTTACCCCTCACCCCGCCACACACACACACACACACACATACACAGAGTCAAACAAGCCGGACTATTACTCACAAGCCATTGCTCCCCCCTTCACCGTAATTGTCTCAAAGTTGGTTGGCGGCGGTGGTGAGGGTCCTTGAGGTTGGCGAAGAGGGAAGTACGGGAGGGGGAGAAGAGAGGGATGGATGGTGGTGGTGGTAGGGGAAGTAGCAGGAATTATCGTGCAGGCAAGCAGAAGTTGGGAGAAGTTTGAGGGGTAAGGGCGGAGACAAGTCGAGAGAGTCAACTCTTAGATGTGACACCGAGCGGCGAAAATTACTCTCTCTCTCTCTCTCTTGCTATCAGGTCAACCATGTCAGCATCCTTTGTGGGTCCGCGACTTGGCTTTCAACTCTTGTGGTTTCGAGAAATTGAATATAGGGGATTGTGATCAACTTTTTTTTTAATGTTTGCAGGAGATTTACGGTTTGGCTATGTGTTCAACTTTATCCCTTTATCGCTTTCTATATTTTTCTATATTATTCTATTCTGAGATCTATTTACATGTCTCTCTAACACATATATCTCTGTAATATCTTCATATATTCTCTCAATTCGTTCCTCAAAATCGTAAAACCTCAGCCCATAGCGACAGCTCTGCACCAACTCTGTCTCTGGTCATTTCAGTTGCTGCAGAATCACATTTTCACGTTTGAAATTAATTTGAAACAATCTGAGACTTACAGTATATTCTTCGTCTTCATTTATTACTCAGAGCTTTTTAACAATCGAAGAAACATTTCGCTTATAATTTTTCGTTTGCTTCTTCATTTTATTCAAATTTTACATTTTTGCCTTTCATCACGTTTTTGTTATTCATGACTGCCAAACTCTTCCTCTACTCTCGCAATGGTAAGTTCTCAAAGTTTCTACAGGCTACGTGGTCTAGTCAGTCAGGCGTGCCCACTGTACTTTCTCCTTCACTCTCGTGTGGTAAAACGTTCCCTTGTTAGATAATTTACGATTACATAGGCCCGCGGTTCACTTTCTCTACCATTAAGTTATTACCAAGAGTCGGTGTTGAATTATTTATGGAAAATGGGACGATTGACTCACATGTGACATTTACTACACTATATGTAATGAGGCCACCATTTCATCTCTCACTGACACACACACACACACACACACACACACACACACACACACACACACACACACACACACACACACACACACACACACACACACACACACACACACACACACACACACACATCCTACTAAATGAAAATAAACAGCATATAATTTTGTCGTAATCCCAGTTTTGAAGACCAGATGTTTACCCTGAAAACTCTCTATATTGGATTAAAAAATTATATTTGCTAAAGCAAGTGTATGATGGTAGAATATAAACACTATTAGGAAATAGTAACCATTATGAGATTTTACGACTCCTAACAAAAAAAAATGTGACTAAGAATTATAAAGGATGATATTGTTTGGAATAGTTTGTTCAAGTTACTTTAACAGAGATATAATGTTATTTCTTTATGTAGAATTATTAATTTATCTAATTTATAACCACTTTCTCCTGATTATATAAACTTTCTGGGAGTGGTTTACTTTTTAGGGAGACGTTGATTAAAATTATATTATGGACTTCCTCAGCTTTGTACATTTTCACTGCTTGGAGTTGGATAGTTAAATTTTCTTTCAAATTTATCCTAACTATAGTTAAGTATTATCACAAAACATCATGGGTGCTTCAGTCCCCTTGAGATACTTTGTTCTAATGGTCTTAACAAATGAGAGAATCCAATAGGAGAAGCATAGACGGTCTCATTTATTTATTGTAGTCGTTCATCTGTAGAAACTTAATTTAACATCCATCCAAATATCGCCTGAGAATTTCTACTTTGTTAACTTAGTTTTAATCACACCCGTAAGAGACTGATCCTTCAGCTGTAATTAATACCAAGTGGAAACCTCATTTCATATACATCCCTCTGATCTAAGCACTAAGGCCTGGCACTCCATGACGCTACTTTATAATTATACAAGTAACATAGATGCATCAACAAACAGTATAATTATAAACCTCTGAGAGTCTCTAGTGAGCCTCCATCATGCCCTCCTCTGTGTGATTACCTTGTATTCCTCCTAATTTGCTGAATACTGCTAAAGCTTCTTGTTGGCTGAGAGCAAACATTATTTTGGCCTCATAAATTACGGAGCAATACCCTTCCTAGCTCCTCATTTTCATTCCCCTCGTCTATGTCATTACTGGAATCGTCTTTGGATAATTCAACCATCTCCCTTTTGTTGATTCATTTGATAATTTATTTGTTTAGTTATTTATCGGGTATTCATCCCTTTAATATTGCAATGTAACTCGTAAGGAACTCATATGAGCCATCCAGTACATTTCACTAATAACTTCATAAGAACAATCGGTGTTTTAAATAGTATTGTGTTTACAGCATTACTTCTCAGACTCGTAACTCACCCTGACTTAACTAAGTTACATTACTTGGGAATTTAGTCCTTTAGGTAATTTCTCGTTACTGACTGGTTGAGAACACTTGAGCTTTTCACTGTTGGTTGATGCTTAGTTAAATATTAAATGTAGTTTTCTGGAATGGTTCGTGACTGGCGTAATTTATTTGTTCTATGTATGTATATTGGCAAATTATTCAACAGAATGAAGAAACAAAATCAAATATTCTTAGCAGCATAAACCCATATGAGATCTAAGACAAGGACTTAACTGGAAATACAGTATTTTGTTATATTTACTTTGCCTGGTATCAAGGTAGAATCTTAGTATGATAGTGACGCAGTTTCCCACTGGATGTTGTTCTCGTTGCTTTAGAATAAATTAACCAATTAGGTGCATTCATTCATCTTCACTTACGGGGAATTATCCATTATAGAAACCTTTGTCAATAAGACCCCTGACGAACATGTTGTACAAATACAGAAGGTGAAGTATAACGAACTTACTTTTCAATTACCAAATGGAGTAGGCCCACCTAAGTTGAGTTAGTTTCAGGGTCCAAATTTAGACAATTCTCTCTCTCTCTCTCCATCTCTCTCTCTCTCTCTCTCTCTCTCTCTCTCTCTCTCTCTCTCTCTCTCTCTCTCTCGTATCGACAAGTATATTTGAAATACGAAGATACTTAATCCATAATACTTGTCTCTCTGTACACGCATACACACACATACACACACATCCTTGACCACCGAAGGGTCAAGACGTACCTGGCGCTCCTCTCGGAGCAGCCAGGTCAACTGTTAAGTTGGCCCATACTAACCCCCTCCCCTGAACCCTCCTCCCCACCGGAATATCAACAAATTCTCGCCAGAAGTTACAATTTTATTTAGGAAAGGAACGGAACCAGTGTTAAACAAAGGTAAACAGTGGTGAACAGTGCTTAAGTCAGTGAGAACAACTCAACAGTAACAGTCGTACCCAAGTTAACCTTCACACAGTGAGGTCCCAGGTACCCAGTGATAACGGCCCCAGCGAGACCCAACAACAACCACCGATGACTTAATCCGTCTACGATAGGAAGGCCTAAGACCAAACCTCACTCATATAACACCATCTGTGAGGGAATTACTACACCACATGTCCCTCATAACATCATATGTGAGGGAATTACTACACCACGTCAAGTCCCTCATAACAGCATCTGTGAGGTAATTACTACCCCACGTGAGGTCCCTCATAACACCATCTGTGAGGGAAATACTACACCACGTCAGGTCCCTCATAACACCATCTGTGAGGTAATTACTACCCCACGTGAGGTCCCTCATAACACCATCTGTGAGGGAATTACTACACCACGTGAGACCCCTCATAACACCATCTGCGAGGGAATTGCTACACCACGCCAGGTCCCTCATAACACCATCTGAGGGAACTACTACACCACGTGAGTTCCTCCTAACACCATCTGGGAGGGAGTTACTGCACTACGAGTTTGCTGTTCAACACCTACATTAATGTGTAAGTTCACTGTATGTTCCTTTACCTTTCTCTAATGAAGGCTTTTGTTAAACCACCAATGTATGTAATAAGTGATTTATGTCCAATGTATATTTTCAGCCTTCGGGCTGCAGAACTTTTTCAATAAACCGTTTATTATTATTATTATTATTATTATTTACACACACACACACACACACACACACACACACACACACACACACACACACCGTCGTTTTCGGACCTCTGAGAACTTCAGTCCCACAAGACTTTTACTTTTCAATTAGTGAGATCTTAACATTTTTCCATTTACTGTATTTTGTTGAGGCCGCTGTGGGTGGATGTGGGCGGGGAAGGGTGGCAATGGGCGGGGGAGAAGGGTGGGGAAGGACACGGCGGAGGTGTGTGTGTGTTTTAGGGCGAAGTAACCAACACTTACATGTCAAAAATATAAGTATAGCAATACTAAAATAACTCACCATATATACTGTAGCCAAAATATTGTCCCATTACGGCAGGTACAAAAATTTACATATTTAAAAAGTCTACATCTATTATTCATATAAATAGTCTAAGTTTAAACATGCGTATGTGCATATCACACCCATGCACATATACATACACATCGACCCCCCCCCAGTACAAACATACTCTCCCTTCCACCACGTATATACAAACATCCATATACAAGACACATGGACCAGTGTAAATGTGTTCTGTCTCTCACACCTTTAGTCCTTGACGGATATTAGGACTCTACATTAGACAAGCATCATAACAAATGATTATAATTGTGAATGAATAAAAATGTTTATGTTCCATGAATGATGATCATTGTATTATGTTTCTTCGGTAGGTACATAAACAAAAACTGACAGCGTTATGATGACTGTGGGAATACATTGTTGGAAAAGCAAATGTTTGGGAAATTATTAAGCGTATAAATCACAGGACACGAGGGGTGATTCTCGCTTACTATCGTCTATGTCGCGTGTAATGTAACTTTCAGCGAGCATGTTGGATATATATATATATATATATATATATATATATATATATATATATATATATAGATATATATATATGTGTGTGTGTGTGTGTGTAATCCACTGTGACACGTCGATGTATATAATTGTTCCCTGAAGGGTGATGACACATACGGTGGGGTTGGCTACAACTGTTCGAGGGTCTCAGGGGAGTCCGTAAAGAGATAAGATTAGGTGTCAAAACCAGCGTGTTTGCAGAAATTGACTGGGGGACGAGATAGGGGAGAGACATAATGTAATATGCCTTCATTAAATGTTTCCGTCTTTTTTTCTTCTTCTTTTTAACAGGTGAAGTAGTGGGTGACTATTCTCATTTACTGGGGGTTTGGTACAAGCTGAAGGTTTACGCATCTTCTGCACGTTTACTTAGAAAACTTTCACCAGCTTCATCTATAATTATTATTAAAATATTAAAGGTTAAAACTTTCACCAGCTTCATCCTTAATTACTAATATATTAAAGGTTACAATGTTTCGCCTGCAGATACGACCACTCCAACATCTTCCAGGAGTCTCTGCCGTCACGTTACTTGCAATGTTCGGGGCTGGGTGTCGCTACATTGGGCGAGTCGCGTGTTACACCCTGAGAGGCACTTAAAGGTAGGCAAATACATCAACCTGCTTGGAGAATGTTTCTTGCTTTCCTTTCGGCAGAGGGATATCCCCTTCCCACCAGGGCTCATCCTGTTTATTCACGACAGGTGTCCAACCCACACTGTCCGCATCGTTTGACGGTGGTTTGAGGGACTGCACCCTTCATCTCCTGGAATTACCCAGCAAAGGAGCGGACATGAAAGTGATTGAACACGTCTGGGCACAAATGGTCAACACATGGGACATTGCACAAGAGAGGACTGCCCACCACCTCATGGCTCATGCCAAACTCAGTGGGAATTTCACAAGCATAAGCCGAGGCTATATAGTGTGAGGCCTTGTGACAACCATATCGAAGAGGCTGCCAGCAATGATAGTCAAAGAAGGCGACTGAACCACATATTGAATAAATGTGCCTGTCTGGATATAAGTTTAGTTCTTTAAAATGTCAAAGAAACAATTATTAATGGTAAATGGTCAATGGTAAACTCATTAATAACTGAATTTATTCAGAGGTAATGTGAACGGCAATCCAAATGAAGAAGCTATGTTCCCTTTTTTACTCTTGCTTCTGTGGAAGGTTGGTTTGACTGGTAACTTTCATAGGCAGTTGTAGGGGACAGAAAGGAGCGCGGTGGTCCCTCCATCTACACAGTCTGTTAATCAACAAGCCACTGCCATGGTGTGCTACGGTGTAAGAGGTGCGACCCCCTAGCTGAACGCACCCTCCTGTTTGTGATCTCTGGTGTAAAGAATAAATATTGTAATAATGGCTGTTAATCTACAATTACTTTAAGGACCTCAAACAATTACGTTTAAAGTTTACTCGTATCTATCGATATTTTTGTATCATCAATAGATAGTATACAAAACATTTATCCCCAGTGGTGGGTGGTGGTAAACAACAGATGCCTATGGCCTCCCCGCCATGAAACACACACACACACACACACCACAACCCACGTGTGTGTGTGTGTGTGTGTGTGTGTGTGTTCGAGCAACCATCACTGTCACCAGGTAGATCAATCACAGGTCACCCCCCAGTAGTATTTGGTGTGTATATCTCACACAGGAGGTCCAGCACAAGTCACCAGGTACTACTATCTTTATTATAAAACTCTTCACAAATACCAGACAAACAGAGCCAACCCTCCTGCCTCCATCTTACTTTACCTGAAATATATTGCCAAACTTCCTGTAACCATTTATAACCAACTCTACCGTTGTCGCCCAAATGAAGGATCACCTTTCACTTAATTACCAGTATCTTGTGGCCCAAATGAAGTAACATTCTTTCACCCTAATGAAATATGGGCAAACTGAATTTATCGCCCAAAAGAAAAACGACGAAGGAAAAAAAATCGTCTTCTAGGGACATTACTTAACCTAACACCTCATATATTTACAATCTAAAAGGAACAAAAGGAAAAAAATGTTCCCCATAAAAGAAAATTACTTTAGCGCATAAAAAACCCAATAATCACTACCCTTCGCCTGTTCCCTGTACCACTAGCGGGAAGGGGAGGGGGGGGAGGAGAGAAATAGTATTCAGAGTAGAGACACAATATCTCTCCTTCAGGCAAGTATTTATCACGCTTCCTTATTCTCTAAAGTAATCACTGCCACGCCTCCCGGGGCTATAAAACTAACTTATTATGCCCTGACCCGGGGAAGGAAAGGGGGGGGGGATGGGGGGAGGGCGTCCAGAGAGGGTTGGGGGG
Source organism: Homarus americanus (assembly GCF_018991925.1). Lineage (NCBI taxonomy): Eukaryota > Metazoa > Arthropoda > Malacostraca > Decapoda > Nephropidae > Homarus > Homarus americanus. Next base: position 1,429 of record NW_024747640.1, on the reverse strand, counting down.
GGGAGGAGTAGGAGGAAAGAGGGAAGATTAAGACAAGTGTTGCTAATTGAACGGATGGAGAAGAAAACGATGGGAAGAAGAAGAAGAAGAAGAATTATTTGAAGGGGAGGAGAGGAATGTGGTTAACGAGTAATGGTGGAGGAGAAAAATAAGAGGAGAAATTATGATAAAAGAGAAGAATGTTGAAACGAAGAGGCGAAAAAAAACGAGAAAAAGAAGAAGGAAAAAGACAACACAAGAAAAGCTATAGATGAGAAAAATAAGATTAATTAAGAGGGGAAGAAGAAGATTTAAAAGGGTAAGGAGAGGGTAAACGAGAGGATAGAAGGGAAAGAAGATGATAAATGATGAAAAGAGAAAGGGGGAAGGGAGGGAAGGGAAGAGGGAAGGACAGAAAAGGGGAAATTAATCACTGAAGGGGAGTAGAGTGACGTGGGTGTGAAGAGTTGGAAAAAAATATGATGGAGAGAGGGTGAGAGGTGAGGGAGAGGGGGTGAGAGGAGGATGAGAGGTGAGGGAGAGGAGAGTGAGAGGTGATAAAAAGAGGAGAGAGGGGTGAGAGAGATGTGAGATAGATGAGAGGAGAATACGAGGGGTGATACAGAGAGAGAGAGAGAGAGAGAGAGAGAGAGAGAGAGAGAATAGCTTGATAATTGTGAGGTTAAAGAAAGAGATGTTAGACGAAGAGGGAGAAAGAGACAGAGAGAAGAAAAATACATATACAAAATAAGAGTAAACATGTATAGCTGATATGATATTAAAAACAAAATATTACTTAATGTTGGAAAATAGTTTTTTAACGAAATAACTAGACATAAAATCAAATAATTAACCACTTAGATGCTCATAGCCAAATATACTTCGTTTACCAACTCACGCCGTCAGCCAGGTAAGTTTGGTACCACGTGTCCCAGGTTGACTTAGCTAATTAACCTATATGACGTCAGCAATGTGGCTTTGGTATGATACGTTACATAAATTGGTTGGTTATTTATCTTGATTACGAAAGTTTCACGACAATATTTAACTTTAGTGTTTATTAACGTCATTTTCCTGTTTAGGTAACCGTCCGAATGATAGGAGAAACAAGTGAGAATATTGGCAAATAAATCTGAATAATCTAAGCCAGAGTAAAGGAGTGAATCTTGTACCTGAACAAATAAATAATACAAGACCAAGAAGGCAACTTATCACTCACAGACGACTTAATTTGGCCTAACATCAGTCAAGTAAATTAGTACGTATCATTCAGGGCCTCGTAATTACATAGGTCCAGTAATCATGTCTACAGTGGCCTGGTAATCAGGCTGGCTGTAAGGGACCACCACTCATGTTGCACCACTAATTAAGTCAGATATGAGCCTGGGTGGAATAGTCTAATGCTCCCTCATATGGTGACGGGTCAAATGGTCCTTAGTCATTATGCACC
>NW_024747639.1:0-17716 GCF_018991925.1 Homarus americanus | reverse complement strand
GCAACGTTTTACCAAATGTGGCTTCGAAACACGAGGATCCATATATATTTCATTAGACCATTAAAGCACGCGGACTTCAACATATAATCAACACCTCACCCCACCAGGATTTGGACCCACGATCTCATAATTGTGACCCGGGAACGCTACCTCTGGGCCACCAGGACAATAAAAGTAGTCCTAGACTCTGCTATATTTCACACAAAGCCTGTTTAACGGGCTTATGGCACCGTGAACCTGTAATGGGGACCACCCGTGCCGTTTAGGTGATCAGAGGAACGTTTTACCAAATGCGGCTTCGAAACAAGGAGGATCCATAAATATTTCATTAGCCCAATAAAGCCCGCCATGAACTCTACATATAATCAATACCTCAATTTCACCAGGATTCAAACCCACTATCTTATAATTGTGACCGGGTATGCTATCTCTGGGCCACTAGGACAATAAAGCATCCTAGACTCTACTATATTTCACACAAAGACTGTTCAACGACCTTATGGCGCCATGAACTCTAACGGGACCACCTGCGTTGCTTAGGGTGATCAGAGCAACATTTTACCAAATCCGCTTTGGAACATGAGATCCATATATGTTAGGGTGTGTCATATGGAGGCGAATTTTTTTTTTTTGAGTTTGAAAAATCGGCCCATGGTATTAATGATGTAGTTCTATGTGCAGAATCATGTGATATCTTCAGATTTGAAAAGTTTTCATTTTTTGCTAGGTAAATTTTAACTTGAAATCTTATGAAAATTCATTATTCCCACCCTTTTACCAACACCACTAAATAGCTTATTTAAAGTAAAGTAAATGTATCATGTTAATTTATTAGGATGAAAATGATCCAGAATAGTGAAACGAATGATCTTGACACATTTATTAAATTTATTATTCCTTTAGAAAACAAAATCATCAAATACAAAAACCGGTTTTACTATTACGACCCGGTGTTGCTGCACACCATAGAGAACATGTCTTTCTTGCTTCTGTTTCTACTCATCACCTCCCTGCTGACCACCTGAGCTCGGATGTAGCATTCCCTCCTCTCCTGGCTGTAATAATGCGGACTGCTGGCCCGGCCAATTTGCTGTACACAACGCCTATACTCTGGGTGTGCGAGGGCCAGGCAGCAGGGACATGCATGGGTCATTCCAGGAAAGCTCTGACTTGAACATTGGTGAGGCTGCAGGTAAGGGGGGGCTCTACTGCCAGCCTGATGTTATCCAGATCTATGAGATCAGTGAGGGTCTTGGCACCTAGATTGACTTCAGGAGTCTTCCTGACCCTGAAGGAATCGTCACCAACTGATTCGTCATGCCCAGATCCTCTCATAAGTCTCATATCCAAGATCTTTTTGACTGCCACTCTTCTCTCCTCCTCATCCTTACTGCAGAGCATTGTCTGCAGAACTGCCTCGGGATGAGCATACCAGGAAGATCTCCTCACAGTCTGCTCCACAATCTGAACAACCTTCCGTGGCTGACTCCTCAAGAGCTCAAGCTGGAAGAGAACATGCCTCGGATCTTCGGAGAACGATGACTTGACCTTGGTGTTGAACCAATTTGGCAAGTAGACACTCACGATGAATTGGACAATAAGTCTCAGGTTGTGAAGCTGGTTCCCTTTCAGTTTATGATGAGCGACCCAAATTCTGCAGAACCTGAGAGCCGTTGTGAGCCACCTAGAATGTGAGACTGGACCTATCTGCAGGTAAGCAAGTCTATCAGGCATGACCCCAGTTTTGATGGCACTGCAAATCATGCAACCATTGTACTGGTCAGTACTCAGGTCGTCAATGACAGTATGTGCAAGCTCAATGAGTGGAGGGCCAACTGTGATTTTTTCAAAGCTCGGATTTATTTCTAACTCAGTGGCAGAGTCCAGCATCTTGCCAAGAGGACCAGACCATCTGTTGTTTGAAAGAGTCTTGCCATCCAGCTCCTGGATCAGATGTCTGAGTGGCAACTCGTTGGTGTGGAGGTCAAAAACAATCCAGACCAGCTTCCTCCCAATCTTCCGCTCTATCCACTGTATGACCCCCCCTTGCCACCCTGTGTTCGTGTTGGTGCTGTCCCCTCCAATGGCCTGCAGGGTCTGGTCTACGTTCTTCTCTCTGAGCCAGTTCACAATGTTATCTGCCACTATCTCAGCTGGTTTCCTGATGTCATCTTTTTCTGGAGTGAAATGCCACAAATACTTCCCTCCTGGCTCACTGCAGCATGAGTAGTGTTCCTCCTTCACCATGGCAGGGAACAACTTGTCAGAATCTCCAACTTTCATGAACACTTTAGTGTCATCCCTTCTCCCATCAAAGAACAAACAATTGATTCCATTTTCTCTTATCCCCTAATCAAACTCCTCTTCTAGATTACTGACAAGTTTCTCCTGAGCTCTCCTTACTTTGTTATGATCTATCACCAGGTGAACATCATCAGGTGTTATCAAACCACCGTCAATCCAGGCAGCTGTTGCTATCTCTGCAGTTTCTCTGAGACCAGTGTGGTGTCGCATGCTGGCCAGAGCTATGCTCGGGATATCTTTCCTATTTCGAATCTTATGCTTGGAAGGTTTGGGATCACTATTTTCTGGGTTAGGGACAAAGTCACCATTCTCCTGGTCAGCACTCGGATCAGCCATGGGGAAGTCATTAAACTCTGAATCAGCTTGACTCCAATCATCGGCCTTTTTTACCTCACCCTGGGCCTTCTCAAGTCTCTTTTCCTCGGCAACTCTTCTCCTCTTCTGTCTCTCTGTGGCAGCCTCCTGTCTCTTGGACTCCGGAATATCTTGGCTAGAAATCATGAGAGCCCCTATACTGCCAGTCTTCTCTCTCTGTGCTTTGACAAATGCCAGTTCGATCACAGGAATCTTCAGTTCACGCTTGCAAATACAGGAGATGTGGGCCTCGGATTTACAGTCACGATCGCATCTAAACTCAGGACAGAGAACAATTGGGCACTTGCAAGTAATTGTCAAATAACTGGTCCAGTTGCTTGGCAAAGCTGTCCTTAACTGCAAGTTTTCCTCTCCCAAGAGAGATATCTCTTGCCTTTTCCCAACTGGCTAGCAGTCTCTCACTAATCTTCTTCTGACTTGTTATGACTGGAGGCTTGAACTGAAAGCGTTAGCCAGAGGTACTGTGCCGCACAGCTTTTGGTCATATCACTGGCAATGTCTTTGTTTGTGTAAGTTCTTTGGTTCTTTTCACTGATTTGCCTGATTAAAACACCGTATCTCAAAGCATCTCTCAATGTAGGCATCTCCGACTTCAGGAGCTCTCTCCCAGACCCAAGATAGTGACTGAGATGGCTGGATTTTTGGTTCCTCGTCCTGACACAAGCAGCCATCGCAAATATTATCAACGTATAAATGCATCAGAATCTGAAACAGAAAAAACTATTGTTAGTTGGGTTGTTAAAGAATGAAGTCAGAAAGCAATGTTCACTATTTAATTGTAATGCACTATTGCAGATGTACGTTAGATTTTCGATAAATTTCACGCTAAAATTTACCTAGCAAAAGTTTGCAAAATATTGAAACTGAAATTATTTTCTGTTTATATACACTAAAATCTACCAAAAACGTGATGGGCCATTAGTTTTAGCTGATGTTCCCTCCTATGACACACCCTAATATATATTTCATTAGCCCAATAAATCACACGGACTTCTACATATAATCAACACCTCACACTACCAGGATTCAAACCCACGATCTTATAATTGTGACCGGGGTATGCTACCTCTGGGCCACCAGGACAATAAAAGCAGTCCTAGACTCTACTATACTTCACACAAAGCCTGTTCAACGACCTTATGGCGCCATGAACCTCCAATGGGGACCACCCGTGCCGCTTAGGTGATCAGGGCAACGTTTTACCAAATGCAGCTTCGAAACCCGAGGATCCATATATATTTCATTAGACCATTAAAGCACGCGGACTTCTACATATAATCAACACCTCACCCCACAAGGATTTGAACCCACGATCTTATAATTGTGACCGGGCAACGCTACCTCTGGGCCACCAGGAAACTAAAAGCATTCCTAGACTCTGCTATATTTCACACAAAGCCTGTTCAACGAGCTTATGGCGCCGTGAACCTCTAATGGGGACAACCCGTGCTGCTTAGGTGATCAGAGCAACGTTTTACCAAATGCAGCTTCGAAACACGAGGATCCATATATATTTCATTACCCCAACAAAGCACGCGGACTTCTTCATATAATCAACACCTCACCCCACCAGGATTTGTACCCACGATCTTCTAATTGTGACCGGGGAACGCTACCTATGGGCCATCAGGACACTATAAGCAGTCCTAGACTCTGTTATATATCACACAAAGCGTGTTCACCTAGCTTATGGCGCCGTGAACCACTATAGGGGACCAACCGTGCCGCTTAGGTGATCAGAGCAACGTTTTACCAAATGCGGCTTCGAAATACGAGGATTCAAATATATTTCATTAGCCCAATAAAGCACTCGGACTTCTACATATAATCAACACCTCACCCCACCAGGATTCAAACCCACGGTCTTATAATTGTGACCGGGGAACGCTGCCTGTGGGCCACCAGGACACTAAAAGCATTCCTAGACTCTGCTATATTTCACACATAGTCTGTTCAACGAGCTTATGGCGCCGTGAACTTCTAATGGGGACCACCCGTGCCGCTAAGGTGATCAGAGCAACGTTTTACCAAATGTGGCTTCGAAACACGAGGATCCATATATATTTCATTAGCCCAATAAAGCACGCGGACTTCTTCATATAATCAACACCTAACCCCACCAGGATTCGAACCCACGATCTTCTAATTGTGACCGGGGAACGCTACCTGTGGGCCACCAGGACACTAAAAGCATTCCTACACTCTGCTATATTTCACACAAAGCCTGTTCAACGAGCTTATGGCGCCGTGAACCTCTAATGGGGACCACCCGTGCCGCTTAGGTGATCAGAGCAACATTTTACCAAATGCGGCTTCGAAACCCGTGGATCCATGTATATTTCATTAGCCCAATAAAGCAATCGGACTTCTACATTTAATCAACACCTCACCCCACCAGGATTTGAACCCACGATCTTATAATTGTGACCGGGGAACGCTACCTCTGGGCCACCAGGACAATAAAAGCAATCCTAGACTCTGCTATATTTCATACAGAGCATGTTCAACGAGCTTATGTCGCCGTGAACCTCTAATGGGGACCACCCATGCCGCTTAGGTGATCAGAGCAACGTTTTACCAAATGCGGCTTCGAAACACGAGAATCCATATATATTTCATTAGCCCAATAAAGCATGCGGACTTCTTCATATAATCAACACCTCCCCCCCCAGGATTCGAACCCACGATCTTCCAATTGTGACCGGGGAACGCTACATCTGGCCCACCAGGACACTAAAAGCATTCCTAGACTCTCCTATATTTCACACAAAGCCTGTTCAACGAGCTTATGGCGCCGTGAAACTCTAATGGGGACCCCCCGGGCCGCTTAGGTGATCAGAGCAACTTTTTACCAAATGTGGCTTCGAAACCCGAGGATCCATATATATTTCATTTGACCATTAAATCACGCGGACTTCTACATATAATCAACACCTCACCCCACCAGGATTTGAACCTACAATCTTATAATTGTGACCGGGGGACGCTACCTCTGGGCCACCAGGACAATAAAAGCAGTCCTAGACTCTGCTATATTTCACACAAAGCCTGTTCAACGAGCTTATGGCGCCGTGAACCTCTAATGGGGACCACCCGTGCCGCTTAGGTGATCAGACCAACATTTTACCATATGCGGCTTCGAAACAAGAAGGATCCATATATATTTCATTAGCCCAATAAAGCACGCGGACTTCTACATATAATCAACACCTCACCCCACCAGGATTTGAACCCACGATCTTATAATTGTGACCGGGGAACGCTACTTCTGGGCCACCAGGACAATAAAAGCAGTCCTCGACTCTGCTATATTTCACACAAAGCCTGTTCAACGAGCTTATGGCGCCGTGAACCTCTAATGGGGACCACCCATGCCGCTTAGGTGATCAGAGCAACGTTTTACCAAATGCGGCTTCGAAACACGAGGATCCATATATATTTCATTAGCCCAATAAAGCACGCGGACTTCTTCATATAATCAACACCTCACCCCACCAGGATTCGAACCCATGATCTTCTAATTGTGACCGGGGAACGCTACCTCTGGCCCACCAGGACACTAAAAGTATTCCTAGACTTTGCCATATTTCACACAAAGCCTGTTCAACGAGCTTATGGCGCCGTGAACCTCTAATGGGGACCCCTCGTGCCGCTTAGGTGATCAGAGCAACGTTTTACCAAATGTGGCTTCGAAACCCGAGGATCCATATATATTTCATTTGACCGTTAAATCACGCTGACTTCTACATATAATCAACACCTCACCCCAACAGGATTTGAACCCACGGTCTTATAATTGTGACCGATTGCTACCTCTGGGCCACTAGGACAATAAAAATGTCCTAGACTCCCCAAGCAGTATTCACACAAAGCCTGTCTAACGAAAGCTTATGGCTACTGCGGAACCTCTAATGGGGAACACCCGTGCTGCTTTTAGTGATCAGAGCACCGTTAATAAATGCGGCTTCGAAACAGGAGGTGATCCATATATTTCATTAGCCCTAACAGCACGCGACTTCTACATATAATCAACACCACCCCACCAGGATTTGAACTCCACGATCTATAATTGTGACCGAATGCTAATTTCAACAATATGACACTAAAAGCAGTCCTAGACTCTGCTATATTTCACACAAAGCCTGTTCAACGACCTTATGGCGCCATGAACCTCTAATGGGGACCACCCGTGCCGCTTAGGTGATCAGGTCAACGTTTTACCAAATCTGGCTTCGAAACACGAGGATCCATATATATATCATTAGCCCAAAAAAGCACGCGGACTTCTACATATAATCAACACCTCACCCCACCAGGATTTGAACTCACGATCCTATAATTGTGACCGGAGAACGCTACCTCTGGGCCACTAGGACAATAAAAGCAGTCCTAGACTCTGCTATATTTCACACAAAGCCTGTTCAACGAGCTTATGGCGCCGTGAACCTCTAATGGGGACCACCCGTGCCGCTAAGGTTATCAGAGCAACGTTTTACCAAATGTGGCTTCGAAACACGAGGATCCATATATATTTCATTAGCCCAATAAAGCACGCGGACTTCTTCATATAATCAACAAATCACCCCACCAGGATTCGAAACCCCGATCTTCTTATTGTGACCGGGGAACGCTACCTGTGGGCCACCAGGACACTAAATGCATTCCTAGACTCTGCTATATTTCACACAAAGCCTGTTCAACGAGCTTATGGCGCCGTGAACCTCTAATGGGGACCACGAGTGCCGCTTAGGTGATCAGACCAACATTTTACCAAATGCGGCTTCGAAACAAGAAGGATTCATATATATTTCATTAGCCCAATAAAGCACGCGGACTTCTACATTTAATCAACACCTCACCCCACCAGGATTTGAACCCACGATCTAATAATTGTGACCGGGGAACGCTACCTCTTGGCCACCAGGACAATAAAAGCAGTCCTAGACTCTGCTATATTTCACACAAAGCCTGTTCAACGGGCTTATGGCACCGTGAACTTCTAATGGGGACCACCCGTGCCGCTTAGGTGATCAGAGCAACGTTTTACCAAATGCGGCTTCGAAACAAGGAGGATCCATAAACATTTCATTAGCCCAATAAAGCAAGCAGACTTCTACATATAATCAACACCTCACCCCACCAGGATTTGAACCCACGATCTTATAATTGTGACCGGGGAATGCTACCTCTGGGCCACCAGGACAATAAAAGAAGTCCTAGACTCTAATATATTTCACACAAAGACTGTTCAACGACCTTATGGCGCCATGAACCTCTAATGGGGACCACCCGTGTCGCTTAGGTGATCAGAGCAACATTTTACCAAATCCGGCTTGGAAACACGAGGATCCATATATATTTCATTAGCCCAATAAATCACTCGGATTTCTACATATAATCAACACCTCACCCTACTAGGATTCAAACCCAGGATCTTATAATTGTGACTGGGGTATGCTACCTCTGGGCCACCAGGACAATAAAAGCAGTCCTAGACTCTACTATATTTCACACAAAGACTGTTCAACGACCTTATGGCGCCATGAACCTCTACTAGGGACCACCCGTGTCGCTTAGGTGATCAGAGCAACATTTTACCAAATCCGGCTTGGAAACACGAGGATCCATATATATTTCATTAGCCCAATAAATCACTCGGACTTCTACATATAATCAACACCCTCACCCTACCAGGATTCAAACCCACGATCTTATAATTGTGACCGTATGCTACCTCTGGGCCACCAGGACAATAAAAGCAGTCCTAGACTCTACTATTATATTTCAGCTAATAAAGCCTGTTCAATCTAATCTTATGGCGCCATGAACATCTAATGGGGACCACCCGTGCCGCTTAGGTGATCAGGGCAACGTTTTACCAAATCTGGCTTCGAAACACGAGGATCCAAATATATTTCATTAGCCCAATAAAGCAGGCGGACTTCTACATATAATCAACACCTCACCCCACCAGGATTTGAACCCACGAACTTACAATTGTGACCGGGGAACGCTACCTCTGGGCCACTAGGACAATAAAAGCAGTCCTAGACTCTGCTATATTTCACACAAAGCCTGTTCAACGAGCTTATGGCGCTGTGAACCACTATAGGGGACCACCCGTGCCGCTTAGGTGATCAGAGCAACGTTTTACCAAATGCGGCTTCGAAACACAGGGATCCATATATATTTCATTAACCCAATAAATCACGCGGACTTCTACATATAATCAATACCTCACCCCACCAGGATTCGAAACCACGATCTTATAATTGTGACCGGGGTATGCTACCTCTGGGCCACCAGGACAATAAAAGCAGTCCTAGACTCTACTATATTTCACACAAAGCCTGTTCAACGAGCAATGGCGCCATGAACCTCTAATGGGGACAACCCGTGCCGCTTAGGTGATCAGAGCAACGTTTTACCAAATGCAGCTTCGAAACACTAGGATCCATATATATTTCATTAGCCCAACAAAGCATGGGACTTCTTCAAATAATCAACACTCACCCCACCAGGATTCAACCTACTCTATCTTCTAATTCTGGACCGGGAACGCTACTCTATGGGCCACCAGAGACTATAAGCAGCTTCCCAGACTCTGTTATTTTTCACACAAAGCCTGTTCAACGAGCTTATGGCGCCGGAACCACTATAGGGACCACCCGTGCCGCTTAGGTGATCAGAGCAACGTTTTACCAAATGCAGCTTCGAAACACGAGGATTCAAATATATTTCATTAGCCCAATAAAGCACTCGGACTTCTAAATATAAACAACACCTAACCCCACCAGGATTCAAACCCACAGTCTAATAATTGTGACCGGGGTATGCTACTTCTCGGCCACCAGGAAAATAAAAGCAGTCCTAGACTCTACTATATTTCACAAAAAGCCTGTTCAACGACCTTATGGCGCCATGAACCTCTAATGGGGACCACCCGTGTCGCTTAGGTGATCATAGAGCAACATTTTACCAAATGCTTCAAAACCCGGTGGATCCATATATATTTCTATTAGGCCCAATAAAGCATGGACTTCTACATTTAATCAACACCACCCCACCAGGATTTGAACCTAATGATCTTATAATTGTGACCGAATGCTACCTCTGGGCCAATTAGGACAATAAAGCAGTCCTAGACTCTGCTATATTTTCACACAAAGCCTGTTCAACGAGCTTTTGGCGCCATGAACCTCTAGCTGTGACCACGAAAAGCCGCTTTTAGGGTGATCAGACCAACATTTTACCAAATGCTTCAAACAAGAAGGATCCATATATATATTTCATTAGCCCAATAAAGCACGCTGACTTCTACATTTAATCAACACCTCACCCCACCAGGATTTGAACCCACGATCTTATAATTGTGACCGGGGAACGCTACCTCTGGGCCACCAGGACATTAAAAGCAATCCTAGACTCTGCTATATTTCACACAAAGCCTGTTCAACGAGCTTATGGCGCCGTGAACCTCTAATGGGGACCCCCCGTGCCGCTTAGGTGATCAGAGCAACGTTTTACCAAATGTGGCTTCGAAACCCGAGGATCCATATATATTTCATTTGACCATTAAAGCACGCGGACTTCTACATATAATCAACACCTCACCCCACCAGGGTTTGAACCCAAGGTCTTATAATTGTGAACGGGGAATGCTACCTCTGGGCCACCAGGACAATAACAGCCGTCCTAGACTCTGCTATATTTCACACAAAGCCTGTTCAACGAGCTTATGGCGCCGTGAACCTCTAATTGGGAACACCCGTGCCGCTTAGGTGATCAGAGCAACGTTTTACCAAATGCGGCTTCGAAACAGGAGGATCCATATATATTTCATTAGCCCAATAAAGCACGCGGACTTCTACATATAATCAACACCTCACCCCACCAGGATTTGAACCCACGATCTTATAATTGTGACCGGGGAATGCTACCTCTGGGCCACAAGGACACTAAAAGCAGTCCTAGACTCTGCTATATTTCACACAAAGACTGTTCAACGAGCTTTGGCCAAGTGAACCTTCTAATGGGGACCACCGTCGCTAGGTGATCAGAGCAACATTTTACCAACCGCTTGGAAACACGAGGATCCATATATATTTCATTAGCCCAATAAAGTAGGCAGACTTCTACATATAATCAACACCTCACCCCACCAGGATTTGAACCCACGCTCTTATAATTGTGACCGGGGAACGCTACCTCTGGGCCACAAGGACAATAAAAGCAGTCCTAGACTCTACTATATTTCACACAAAGCCTGTTCAACGACCTTATGGCGCCATGAACCTCTAATGGGGACCACCGTGCCGCTTAGGTGATCAGAGCAACGTTTTACCAAATGCGGCTTCGAAACACGAGGATCCATATATATTTCATTAGCCCAATAAAGCACGCGGACTTCTACATATAATCAACACCTCACCCCACCAGGATTTGAACCCACGATCTTATATTTGTGACCGGGGAACGCTACCTCTGGGCAACCAGGACAATAAAAGCAGTCCTAGACTCTACCATATTTCACACAAAGCCTGTTCAACGATCTTATAGCGCCATGAACCTCTGATGGGGACCACCCGTGCCGCTTAGGTGATAAGAGCAACGTTTTACCAAATGCGCTTCGGAAACACCTGGTGATCCATATATACTTCATTAACCCACAAATCACCACTTCTACATATAATCAATACCTCACCCCACCCGTAGGATTCGAAACTACCTATCTTATAATTCCTGTGACCGGGGTATGCTACCTCCTGGGCCACCAGGACAATAAAAAGCAGTCCTAGACTCTACTATATTTCACACAAAAGCCTGTTCAACGAAAGCTTATGGTCAAGAACCTCTAATGGGGACCACCCGTGCCGCTTAGGTGATCAGAGCAACGTTTTACCAAATGCAGCTTCGAAACACTAGGATCCATATATATTTCATTAGCCCAACAAAGCACGCGGACTTCTTCATATAATCAACACCTCACCCCACCAGGATTCGAACCCACGATCTTCTAATTCTGACCGGGGAACGCTACCTATGGGCCACCAGGACACTATAAGCAGTCCTAGACTCTGTTATTTTTCACACAAAGCCTGTTCAACGAGCTTATGGCGCCGTGAACCACTATAGGGGACCACCCGTGCCGCTTAGGTGATCAGAGCAACGTTTTACCAAATGCGGCTTCGAAACACAAGGATTCAAATATATTTCATTAGCCCAATAAAGCACTCGGACTTCTAAATATAATCAACACCTCACCCCACCAGGATTCAAACCCACAGTCTAATAATTGTGACCGGGGTATGCTACCTCTCGGCCACCATGAAAATAAAAGCAGTCCAAGACTCTACTATATTTCACAAAAAGCCTGTTCAACGACCTTATGGCGCCATGAATCTCTAATGGGGACCACCCGTGCCGCTTAGGTGATCAGATCAACATGACAACAAGCCAAACCCGTGGGATCCATATATATATTTCATTAGCCCACAAAGCATGCGGATTCTACATTAATCAACACCACCCCACCAGGATTCGAACCCACGATCTTCTAATTGTGACCGGGGAACGCTACCTCTGGGCCACCAGGACACTAAAAGCATTCCTAGACTCTGCTATATTTCACACAAAGACTGTTCAACGAGCTTTTGGGGCCGTGAACCTCTAATGGGGACCCCCCGTGCCGCTTAGGTGATCAGAGCAACGTTTTACCAAATGCAGCTTCGAAACACGCGGATCCATATATATTTCATTAGCCCAATAAAGCACGCTGACTTCTACATTTAATCAACACCTCACCCCACCAGGATTTGAACCCACGATCTTATAATTGTGACCGGGGAACGCTACCTCTGGGCCACCAGGACAATAAAAGCAGTCCTAGACTCTGCTATATTTCACACAGAGCCAGTTCAACGTGCTTATGGCGCCGTGAACCTCTAATGGGGACCACCCGTGCCGCTTAGGTGATCAGAGCAACGTTTACCAAATCCGGCTTGGAAACACGAGGATCCATATATATTTCATTAGCCCAATAAAGCACGCGGACTTCTACATATAATCACCACCTCACCCCAACAGGATATGAACCCACGATCTTATAATTGTGACCGGAGAATGCTACCTCTGGGCCACCAGGACAATAAAAGCAGTCCTAGACTCTGTTATATTTCACGCAAAGTCTGTTCAACGAGCTTATGGCGCCCTGAACCTCTACTGGGGACCACCCGTGCCGCTTAGGTGATCATATAACGTTTTTACCAAATGGCTTCGAAACAGGAGGATCCATATATTTCATTAGCTCCAATAAAGCACGCTGACTTCTACATATAATCAACACCTCACCCCACCAGATTTGAACCCACGCATCTTATAATTGTGACCGGGGAATGCTACCTTCTGGGCCACCAGGACACCAAAAGCAGTCCTAGACTCTGCTATGTTTCACACAAAGCCTGTTCAACGAGCTTTTGGCGCCGTGAACCTCTAATGGGGACCACCCGTGCCGCTTAGGTGGTCAGAGCAACGTTTTACCAAATGCGGCTTCGAAACACGAGGATCCATATATATTTCATTAGCCCAATAAAGCACGCTGACTTCTACATATAATCAACACCTCACCCCACCAGGATTTGAACCCACAATCTTATAATTGTGGCCGGGGGACGCTACTTCTGGGCCACCAGGACAATAAAAGCAGTCCTAGACTCTGCTATATTTCACACAAAGCCTGTTCAACGAGCTTATGGCGCCGTGAACCTCTAATGGGGACCACCCGTGCCGCTAAGGTGATCAGAGCAACGTTTTACCAAATGTGGCTTCGAAACACGAGGATCCATATATATTTCATTAGCCCAATAAAGCACGCGGACTTCTTCATATAATCAACAAATCACCCCACCAGGATTCGAAACCCCGATCTTCTTATTGTGACCGGGGAACGCTACCTGTGGGCCACCAGGACACTAAAAGCATTCCTAGACTCTGCTATATTTCACACAAAGCCTGTTCAACGAGCTTATGGCGCCGTGAACCTCTAATGGGGACCACGAGTGCCGCTTAGGTGATCAGACCAACATTTTACCAAATGCGGCTTCGAAACAAGAAGGATTCATATATATTTCATTAGCCCAATAAAGCATGCGGACTTCTACATTTAATCAACACCTCACCCCACCAGGATTTGAACCCACGATCTAATAATTGTGACCGGGGAACGCTACCTCTTGGCCACCAGGACAATAAAAGCAGTCCTAGACTCTGCTATATTTCACACAAAGCCTGTTCAACGGGCTTTTGGCACCGTGAACCTCTAATGGGGACCACCCGTGCCGCTTAGGTGATCAGAGCAACGTTTTACCAAATGCGGCTTCGAAACAAGGAGGATCCATAAACATTTCATTAGCCCAATAAAGCAAGCAGACTTCTACATATAATCAACACCTCACCCCACCAGGATTTGAACCCACGATCTTATAATTGTGACCGGGGAATGCTACCTCTGGGCCACCAGGACAATAAAAGAAGTCCTAGACTCTAATATATTTCACACAAAGACTGTTCAACGACCTTATGGCGCCATGAACCTCTAATGGGGACCACCCGTGTCGCTTAGGTGATCAGAGCAACATTTTACCAAATCCGGCTTGGAAACACGAGGATCCATATATATTTCATTAGCCCAATAAATCACTCGGATTTCTACATATAATCAACACCTCACCCTACTAGGATTCAAACCCAGGATCTTATAATTGTGACTGGGGTATGCTACCTCTGGGCCACCAGGACAATAAAAGCAGTCCTAGACTCTACTATATTTCACACAAAGACTGTTCAACGACCTTATGGCGCCATGAACCTCTACTAGGGACCACCCGTGTCGCTTAGGTGATCAGAGCAACATTTTACCAAATCCGGCTTGGAAACACGAGGATCCATATATATTTCATTAGCCCAATAAATCACTCGGACTTCTACATATAATCAACACCTCACCCTACCAGGATTCAAACCCACGAACTTATAATTGTGACCGGGGAACGCTACCTCTGGGCCACTAGGACAATAAAAGCAGTCCTAGACTCTACTATATTTCACACAAAGCCTGTTCAACGAGCTTATGGCGACGTGAAGCTCTAATGGGGACCACCCGTGCCACTTAGGTGATCAGAGCAACGTTTTACCAAATGCGGCTTCGAAACTCGAGGATCCATATATATTTCATTAGCCCAATAAAGCACGCTGACTTCTACATATAATCAACACCTCACCCCACCAGGATTTGAACCCACTATCTTATAATTGTGACCGGGGGACGCTACCTCTGGGCCACCAGGACAATAAAACCAGTCCTAGACTCTGCTATATTTCAGACAAAGCCTGTTCAACGACCTTATGGCACCGTGAACCTCTAATGGGGACCACCCGTGTCGGCCAGGTGATCAGAGCAACGTTTTACCAAATGCGGCTTCGAAACACGAGGATCCATATATATTTCATTAGCCCAATAAAGCACGCTGACTTCTACACATAATCAACGCCTCACCCCACCAGGATTTGAAACCACGATCTTATAATTGGGACCGGGGAACGCTACGTCTGGGCCACCAGGACAATAAAAGCAGTCCTAGACACTGCTATATTTCATACAAAGCCTGTTCAAAGAGCTTATGGCGCCGTGAACCTCTCATGGGGACCACCCGTGCCGCTTAGGTGATCAGAGCAACGTTTTACCAAATGCTGCTTCGAAACACGAGGATCCATATATATTTCATTAGTCCAACAAAGCACGCGGACTTCTACATATAATCAACACCTCACCCAACCAGGATTCGAACCCACGATCTTCTAATTCTGACCGGGGAACGCTACCTATGGGCCACCAGGACACTATAAGCAGTCCTAGACTCTGTTATTTTTCACACAAAGCCTGTTCAACGAGCTTATGGCGCCGTGAACCACTATAGGGGACCACCCGTGCCGCTTAGGTGATCAGAGCAACGTTTTACCAAATGCGGCTTCGAAACACAGGGATTCAAATATATTTCATTAGCCCAATAAAGCACTCGGACTTCTAAATATAATCAACACCTCACCCCACCAGGATTCAAACCCACAGTCTTATAATTGTGACCGGGGTATGCTAACTCTCGGCCACCAGGAAAATAAAAGCAGTCCTAGACTCTACTATATTTCACAAAAAGCCTGTTCAACGACCTTATGGCTCCATGAACCTCTAATGGGGACCACCCGTGCCGCTTAGGTGATCAGAGCAAATATTTACCAAATGCGCTTCAAACCTGTGATCCATATATATTTCATTAGCCCAATAAAGCACGCTGGATTCTACATTTAATCAACACCCCTACCCCACCAGGATTTGAACCCACTTATCTTATATCAGGACCGGGAACGCCACTCTGGGCCACCAGGACATTAAAAGCAATCCTAGACTTGCTATATTTCACAAAGCATGTTCAACGAGCTTATGGCTGAACTCCTAATGGGACCCCCGTGTCGCTTTAGGTGATCAGAGCAACGTTTTACCAAATGTGGCTTCGAAACCCGAGGATCCATATATATTTCATTAGACCATTAAAGCACGCGGACTTCTACATATAATCAACACCTCACCCCTCCAAGATTTGAACCAACAATCTTATAATTGTGACCGGGGGACGCTACCTCTGGGCCACCAGGACAATAAAAGCAGTACTAGACTCTGATATATTTCACACAAAGCCTGTTCAACGAGCTTATGGCGCCGTGAAACTCTAATGGGGACCACCCGTGCTGCTTAGGTGATCAGACCAACATTTTACCAAATGCGGCTTCGAAACAAGAAGGATCCATATATATTTCATTAGCCCAATAAAGGACGTGGACTTCTACATTTAATCAACACCTCACCCCACTAGGATTTGAACCCACGATCTTATAACTGTGACCGGGGAACGCTACCTCTGGGCCACCAGGACAATAAAAGCAGTCCTAGACTCTGCTATATTTCACACAAAGCCTGTTCAACGAGCTTATGGCGCCGTGAACCTCAAATGGGGATCACCCATGCCGCTTAGGTGATCAGAGCAACGTTTTACCAAATGCGGCTTCGAAACACGAGGATCCATATATATTTCATTAGCCCAATAAAGCACGCGGACTTCTTCATATTATCAATACCTCACCCCACCAGGATTCGAAACCACGATCTTATAATTGTGACCGGGGAATGCTAACTCTGGGCAACCAGGACAATAAAAGCAGTCCTAGACTCTACTATATTTCACACAAAGACTGTTCAACGACCTTATGGCGCCATGAACCTCTAATGGGGACCACCCGTGTCGCTTAGGTGATCAGAGCAACATTTTACCAAATCCGGCTTGGAAACACGAGGATCCATATATATTTCATTAGCCCAATAAATCACTCGGATTTCTACATATAATCAACACCTCACCCTACCAGGATTCAAACCCACGATCTTATAATTGTGACCGGGGTATGCTACCTCTGGGCCACCAGGACAATAAAAGCAGTCCTAGACTCTACTATATTTCACACAAAGACTGTTCATCGACCTTATGGCGCCATGAACCTCTACTGGGGACCACCCGTGTCGCTTAGGTGATCAGAGCAACATTTTACCATATCCGGCTTGGAAACACGAGGATCCATATATATTTCATTAGCCCAATAAATCACTCGGACTTCTACATATAATCAACACCTCACCCTACCAGGATTCAAACCCACGATCTTATAATCGTGACCGGGGTATGCTACCTTTGGGCCTCCAGGACAATAAAAGCAGTCCTAGACTCTACTATATTTCACACAAAGTCTGTTCAACGACCTTATGGCGCCATGAACATCTAATGGGGACCACCCGTGCCGCTTAGGTGATCAGGGCAACGTTTTACCAAATCTGGCTTCGAAACACGAGGATCCATATATATTTCATTAGCCCAATAAAGCACGCTGACTTCTACATATAATCAACACCTCACCCCACCAGGATTTGAACCCA
>NW_024747638.1:15000-93934 GCF_018991925.1 Homarus americanus | reverse complement strand
CGGTAAGAGCGAATGGCCACGCCGAGGCAGCGGAAGTCCGTGAAAATACCATCCTCAAGACAGCACCGACGGGGAACCTGGACTGCGAGGAGTTCGACAGGGCCTACTGGAACTTCGTAACACCCCCTACCCCTGCCGGACGCTCTCCTGCCCAGGTGTTGATGGCCGCCCCCTTCGTACTTGTGTGCCTGCCTTCCACCCCAGTCTCTTCTAGATGAATGCAGATCAAGGCGGACGAGTGTGACCGCCGTGAGGCTGCCCGGATGGCCCAAGTGACAAGCCACTATGACGCCAGCCCGCCCTCTTCCCAGGTTGGCCGTCGGCCAGCAAGTACGAATCCAGGACCCGACGTCACACCGCTGGGACAAGGTTGGGGGTCGCGGCCGTGGCGAGCCCGTTCGTACCAAGTCCGCCCCCCCAGTGGTCGTGTGGTGGCGAAACAGACGCCACCTCCGCCCAGTGCCATCTCAGTGACGAACCTTCCTCCCCGCCCCTGTGTCCCTTGCCCAGACCAGGAACGAAGGTCGTCAGTTGATCTCCCATTGTCCTCGCCGCTCCCCGACCTGGGAAAAAGAAGTCCGCAGCCGCTCGAGATTGCACTACGAGCGTAAAGGGGAGGAGGTGTATAGATATGTACATACAAGATATGTGAACACGCCTGACAAGGACTCTTGTTACCATTCATTGTACCATTTATTCACATTCGTATTACTACATATTATTATAGCATGTCTGATGTCCATGCTTATGTCTAATGCCTATGTTCATTTACTATGTCCCGATGTACTATGTCTGTACCGCGCTAGTCGAGTACTAGAAGACCCTATTATTGTCCTAGGAATGTCTAGCAACCTCTTGCCCGGCTAGCTAATTTCTCAGATCAGCCTCGGCCTACCTACGGTCCGGGGTCCCTAGTAACCGCTCCTGAACGGTTGGCTATCACGCCCAGCCTTGTACCACTTATTGAATATACCTACTTCTCGTGCCCTGGAGTTTCAAGAACCTTGTCTAGGATTACATCCACCACACCACAGTACTATACGTGGTGCTAGAGATAGTACTATACGTGGTGCTAGAGACAGTATTAATGGTGCTAGAGATAGTACTATACGTGGTGCTAGAGACAGTACTATGGTGCTAGAGATAGTACTATACGTGGTGCTAGAGATAGTACTATAAGTGGTGCTAGAGATAGTACTATACGTGGTGCTAGAGATAGTACTATACGGTGCTAGAGATAGTACTATACGTGAAAGCAGAGATAGTACTATACGTGGTGCCAGAGATAGTACTACACGTGGTGCTAGAGATAGTACTATACGGTGCTAGAGATAGTACCATACGTGGTGCTAGAGATAGTACTATACGTGGTGCTAGAGATAGTACTATACGTGGAGCGAGATAGTACCATACGTGGTGCTAGAGATAGTACCATACGTGCCAGAGATAGCATTATAAGTGGTGCCAGAGATAGTACCATACGTGGTGCCAGAGATAGTACTATACGTGGTGCCAGAGACAGCAATTATACGTGGTGCCAGAGATAGTACCATACGTGGTGCTAGATAGTACTATACGTGGTGCCAGGAGATAGCACTATACGTGGTGCCAGAGATAGTACTATAAGTGGTGCTAGAGATAGTACCAAAGTGGTGCCAGAGATAGTACTATACGTGGTGCCAGAGATAGTACCATATGGTGCCAATAGCACCATACGCAGTGCCAGATAGTACTATACGTGGTGCCAGATAGTACCATAAGTGGTGCCAGAGATAGTACTATACGTGGTGCCAGAGATAGCATATGGTGCCAGAGATAGTACTATACGTGGTGCTAGAGATATACTATACGTGGGCTACAGATAGTACTATACGTGGTGCTAGAGATAGTACTATACGTGGTGTACAGAGATAGCACTATGGTGCTAGAGATAGTACTATACGTGGTGCTAGAGATAGTACTATCGTGGTGCCAGAGATAGTACTATACGTGGTGCCAGAGATAGTACCATACGGTGCTAGAGATATACTATGCTGTAAAGCAGAGAAGTACTATACGTGGTGCTAGAGATAGTACTATACGTGGTGAGAGAAAATTATAAGGGAAAGTAGGATATACTATACGTGGTGCAGATACAAAATAAGTGAAGCACAGATAGTAATTATACGTGGTGCTAAGATAGTACTATAAGTGGAAGCAGAGATAGTACCATACGTGGTGCTAGAGACAGTACTTATAAGGAAGCACAAGATAGCAATTACACGAGGCCACAGATAGTACTATACGTGGTGCAGCATAGTACTATACGTGGTGTGCCAGAGACAGCACTATATGGTGCCACAGATAGTACCATATGGTGCCACAGATAGCACTATATGGTGCCAGAGATAGCACTACATGTGGTGCCAGAGACAGTACTATAAGTGGTGCCAGAGATAGTACTATACGTGGTGCCAGAGATAGTACTATAAGTGGTGCCAGAGATAGTACCATACGTGGTGCCAGAGATAGTACTACGTGGTGCCAGAGATAGCACTATACGTGGTGCCAGAGATAGTACCATACGTGGTGCCAGATAGCACCATACGGTGCCAGAGATAGTACCATATGTGGTGCCAGAGATAGTACCATACGTGGTGCCAGAGACAGTACTCATACGTGGTGCCAGAGATAGCACCATACTGGTGCCAGAGATAGTACCATACGTGGTGCCAGAGATAGCACTATACGTGGTGCCAGAGATAGTACCATACGTGGTGCCAGGATAGCACTACACGTGGTGCCAGAGATATACGTGTGCCAGAGATAGTACCACACGTGGTGCCAGAGATAGTACTATAAGGAAAGCAGAGATAGTACCAGTATAAAAAAGCAGAGATAGTACTAAGTGGGCAGAGATGCACTATACGTGGTGCTAGAGATAGTACTATACGTGGTGCTAGAGATAGTACTAAGTGGTGCTAGAGATAGCACTATAAGGGTGCAGAGATAGTACCATATGGTGCCAGAGATAGTACCATACGTGGAAGCAGAGATAGTACTATACGTGGTGCTAGAGAGATAGCACTATCGTGTGCTAGAGATATACTATAATGGTGCCAGAGATAGTACTATAAGTGAAAGCTACAGATAGTACCATATGGTGCCAGAGATAGCACTATAAGTGGTGCTAGAGACAGTACCATGGTGCTAGAGATAGTACTATACGTGAAAGCAGAGATAGTACTATAAGTGGTGCCAGAGATAGTACTATACGGGTGCTAGATAGTACCATAAGTGGTGCCAGAGATAGGCAATTATACGTGGTGCCAGAGATACACATACGTGGTGCTAGAGATAGTACTACAAGTGGTGCACAGATAGTACTATACGTGGTGCCAGAGATAGTACCATAAGGAAGCAAGATAGGTACTATAAGTGGTGCTAGAGATAGCACTATAAGGTGCTACAGTTAGTACCATAAGTGGTGCCAGAGATAGTACCACATACGTGGTGCCAGAGATAGTACCATACGTGGTGCCAGAGATAGCACTATAAGTGGTGCTACAGATAGTACCATAAGTGGTGCTACAGATAGTACCATAAGTGGGTACAGAGCAGAAAGTACTATACGTGGTGCCAGAGATAGCACTACACGTGGTCCAGAGATAGTACTATATGTGCTACAGATAGTACCATAAGTGGTGCCAGAGATAGTACTCATATGGTGCCAGAGATAGTACCATATGGTGCTAGAGATAGCACTATACGTGTGCCAGAGATAGTACTATACGTGAAGCTAGAGATAGTACTATAAGTGGTGCTAGAGATAGTACTATATGGTGCACAGATAGCAATTATAAGTGTGCCAGAGATAGCACTATACGTGGTGCCAGAGATAGTACTCATACGTGGTGCTAGAGATAGCAACTATAAGGAAAAGCAGAGATAGTACCACAGTGGTGCCAGAGATAGCACTATAAGTGGGTGCCAGAGATAGTACCATATGGTGCTAGAGATAGTACTATACGTGGTGCCAGAGATAGTACCATACGTGGTAAGCAGAGATAGTACCATACGTGAAAGCACAGATAGTACCATAAGTGGTGCTAGAGATAGTACTATACGGTGCAGAGATAGTACCATAAGTGGTGCCACAGATAGTACTATAAGTGGTGCCAGAGATAGTACCATAAGTGGTGCCAGAGATAGTACTATATGTGGTGCCACAGATAGCACCATACGTGGTGCCAGAGATAGTACCATACGTGGTGCCAGATAGTACCATACGTGTGCCAGCAGATAGTACCATACGTGGTGCTGCCACAGATAGTACCATACGTGGTGCCAGAGATAGTACTATACGTGGTGCTAGAGATAATACTATATGTGCCAGAGACAACTATAAGTGGTGCCAGAGATAGTACCATACGTGGTGCTAGAGATAGTACCATACACGTGGTGCCAGAGATAGTAATTATAAGTGGTGCCAGAGACAGTACTATAAGTGGTGCCAGAGATAGTACCACACGTGTGCCAGAGATAGCACCATAAGTGGTGCCAGAGATAGTACTACATACGTGGTGCTACAGATAGTACTATAAGTGGTGCCAGAGATAGTACTATAAGTGGTGCCAGAGATAGCACCATACGTGGTTGAGCAGAGATAGTACTATACGTGGTGCCAGAGATAGCACCAAGTGGTGCTAGAGACAGTACTATACGCGTGGCAGAGATAGTACCATACGTGTGCCAGAGATAGTACTATACGTGGTGCCAGAGACAGTACTCACGTGGAATAGAGACAGTACTCATACGTGGTGCTAGAGATAGTATTATACGTGGTGCTAGAGATGTACTATAAGTGGTGCAGAGATAGTACTATAAGTGGTGCCAGAGATAGTACCATACGTGTGCTAGAGACAGTACTATACGTGGTGCTAGAGACAGCACTATAAGTGGCAAGCAGAGACAGTACTATAATGGTGCCAGAGATAAATGTATAAGTGGTGCTAGAGATAGTACCATACGTGGAAGCAGAGATAGTCACACGTGGTGCCAGAGATAGTACTATAAGTGGTGCTAGAGACAGTACTATACGGTGCTAGAGATAGCACTACATAGTGGTGCTAGAGACAGCACATATACGTGGTGCCAGAGACAGTACTATAAGTGGTGCTAGAGATAGCACTATAACGTGGTGCTAGAGATAGTACCATACGTGGTGCCAGAGATAGTACTCATGGTGCCAGAGATAGCAACACACGTGTGCAACAGATAGTACTTCCGGTGGTGGTGCTAGAGATAGTACCATACGTGGTGCCAGAGATAGCACTATACGTGGAAAGAGATAGCACTATACGTGCTAGAGATAGTACATAGTGAGACCTGTATTTAACGTACCAAATGGAATGTAGTTCAGTATATCGAGGTTTCGCTAAATTGAAAACCCATATAACAGACTATCTAAGAGGTTACACCTGTTATATATGAACTCTTAAATAACGGATTTAGTGTCCGTTAAATGGAGGTGTTTTCCCTGCACCACCGAGGAAGACCTGAGAATTTCCTCATCGTGATTCCTGGTAGTGGTGCTCTGCTGGTCCTCCCCTCCAACCATCCACCACCTCCTCCTCCCTCCAAACCATCCCACCACCTCCTTCTACCCACCCCCTTCACTACCATCCTAACCCCCCTCTTCCCACCATCCCAACCCTGCCCTCCTTCCCACCAAACCCCCCTTCACTACCCTCCTCCTCCTCCTCCCTCTTCACCACCCTCACCCTTGGTCGGTGTAATTCCTACAGAACCCCTTGAAGAAGGCCCAGAAGGAGGTGCTGAAGGAGCCACCAGGAGCACCCACCAGAGACTAGTAGAAGGTGATACTCCCAGGGTCAATATTTTTCACGTGTTTAAGGTGACTTTGTTGTTGTTTAGTAATAATGAATGGTGTAGACGTCTTCTTCTTGTCCGTATTTTGTTTTATTTACGGTTTATATTATTTATCCTGTTTGCATTTGTTTGGTTTACTTTATGTTTAATATTATTCTCGCAAAATTAAAAATGATTATCCAGATTTTCATGATAGTCAGGTAAATGTTTATTGGTGAGGCTAAACAACAGTAAGATGGATTTAACTGGTGAAGAGCATGCAGTTGTTTCTAACACACAAGAACATAAGAATAGAGGCCTGCAGCGGGCCTATTGTCCCATTGGGCAGTCCTGTTTACACCCCAACCCCTATTGCTCATATATCCATCCAACCTATGTTTGAAGTTATCCAGTGTATTTGAGTTACTGGTGATGTTCGTAACTTGTTCCACTCATCCACCATTTCCAAACCAGTGTTTACCTATCTCGCGCCTAAAACCAAATTTGTGTAATTTAAAACCATGCTACGAGTTCGCTCCAGGTGGGATAACCAACCTCAAACTTTAGGAGATTTTTGGTTATTTTGATGAGTTTTGATAGATCAAAGGATTTAGATAATTGGATCAAATTTAGTTTATTCTCAGGTGCTTAATGCTACATATAAAACCCTGTGTACACCCACCTCAATCCTAAGTTTGCATCTCCACCTCCTGAACCACGAACACCTGAGGAGATTCAGATTCGTGAACCCGAAGCCGTAAAACATTGATGTATTATTTGTCCATAAATGCTGACTTGACTTAAACCTTATCTTCAATGTCACTGACCAGACCAGCCTTACCTTTAGAACCATAATACCACCATCATCACACCAGCACCACCTGCACCACTCCATCACCCCCCCACCACCATCACCCTTAAACCCCCAACCCCACCACCACCACCAGCACCACTCCATCACCCACCACCCATCCTCCTTCAAACCCCCAACCCCCCCACCACCACCACCAGACCACTCTCTCATCCCACCCCAGCACCACCCCACCAGTAACAGCAGCAGGTGGCAGGCGGCAGGCAGAAAGCCCATGACCTGCTAAATTACTGTTTTGTCACTGCCGTCCACATAAATTTAGGGCGACAAGCAGAACGCCATTACATTATGACGCTTTTTAGGGCGCCTCTGGTACTTGTCCTCACTCCCCCCCCTCTGGAGGTGGGTTATGGTGGGTACAGTGAGTTATGGTGGGTGCAGTTATGGTAGGTCAGAAGTGTGGGTTGTGATGGGTCAGTGTGCAGGTAGGTCGGTGGAGTTACGGTGGCTTCGAAGGTTGTAGCGGGACAAGGAATGGTGTCACGGTGAGTTGCATCGCGACATGAGGGGTCGTGGTGGGTCATGGTGAGGGTTATGGTGGGTCGCGCTGGGAAACAGGTGGGGCCGCGCTGAGTTAGGTGGTGGACTGGAGAGTTGCGGTGGCTCATGCAGGATGATGGAGGGTCATGCTGGAGAGTTATGGTGGGTCATGATAGGGGTTAGAGGTGGGTCATAGCAGAGGGTTGCCGTGGGTCATGGGGGGTTATGGTAGGTCACGGTGAGTTATGGTAGGTCAGTGTGTGGGTTAGTGGGTCATGGTGAGTTGCTGGTGGGTCATGGTGAGGTTATAGTGGGTCTGCGAGTTATGCGAGGGCCATGCTGAGAGTTATGGTGGATCATGGTGAAGTTATGGTGGCACAGCGAGAGAGTTGGTGGTGGGTCACGCTGAGAGTTACAGGGTCATGATAGGGTTATGGAGGGTCATGGTGAGGTTATGGTGGGTCAGGGGAGTTGTGGCGGGTCAGTGCTAGGGATGGTGGATCATGGTGAGTTGCGGTGGGTCATGGTGTGTTACGGTGGGTCATGCGGTGAGCTATGGTGAGTCATGGTGAGTTACGGTGGGTCATGGTGAGTTATGGTAGGTCATGGAGTATGGTGGGTCGCGGTGAGTTATGGTGGGTCGCGCTGAGTTATGGTGGGTCATAGTGAGTTATGGTGGGTCATGCTGAGGTTATGGTGGGTCACGCGAGGCTTGTGGGTCAAACTGAGTTATAGTGGGTCACGGTGAGGTTATGGTGGGTCACGTGAAGGTTACAGTGGGTCAGGTGGGTTATGGTGGGGCATAGGTGAGTTATGGTGGGTCACCGGAAGCGCAGGGTCCCGGAAAGCATGGTGGGTCGCTGAGTTATGGTAGGTCTGGCTGAGTTATAGTGGGTCGCAGGAGTTGTGGATGTGGATATGATGGGTCACGGTGTGTTACGTTACACATGCTGAGAGTTATGGTAGGTCATGGTGATTATGGTGGGTCATGCTGAGTATGGTGGGTTATGCTGAGAGTTATGGTGGGTCATACGAGAGTTATAGTGGGTCATGGTGAGTCATGATAATGGTTATAGTGGATATGGTGGCCATGGTAGGTCATAGTAGGTGTTATGGTGGGTCATGGTGAATTATAGTTGGGTCATGGAGAGTTATGGTAGGTCATGGTGAGTTATGGTGGGTCATGGTGAGTTATAGTGGTCATAGTGAGTTATGGTGGTGTCATGTAGGTTATAGTGGGTCATGAGTTATGTGAGTTATGGTGGTGTCATGGTGAGTTATGGTGGGTCATGGTGGGTAATAGTGAGTCATGATAAAGTTATAATTATTAGAGTCATGGTGAGTTATAGGCCATGGTGGGCCACGATAGAAGATATAATTGGTCATACTGAGAGTTATGGTGGGTCATGAGTTATAATTGGGTCATAAGGGTTATAGTGGGTCATGCTGAGTTATAGTGGGTAAGTGCAGATTGCCATTGGGTCAGGGAGTAATAATGGGTCTGATGGGTTATGGTGGGTCATGGTGGTATGGTGGTCATGGTAGATTATGGTGGGTCTGTTATGGTGGGCCATGGTTGGTTGATTGAGTTAGAGTTCATGGTCACTGATGGCGACCGAGATTTTTGGTCTCTCTGTACAAAATCGGTGGCTCTTCCTCAGTCATACTATGGGCAGTGTCTGTCTGTCTGTCTGTCTTCTTTGTCTGTCTGTCAGTAAAAAGGGTTCAGGTTAATTTTGTCTGTCAGTAGTAAATAAAGACTAAGGCAAGGGCGTGCCACCACCCACCACCCTCAGTCTACCACCACCACCACCCTCAGTCTACCACCCACCACCACCTCAGTCTACCCACCACCTCACTCTACCACCACCATCACCACCCAGCCTACCATCACCACCCTCAATCTACCACCATCACCACCCTCAGTCTACCATACCACCCTCACTCCCACCATCACCACCTCCTCTACACCATCACCAACCTCCTCCCCCACCAACTACCTCACTCTCCCCTCAGTCTACCATCACCACCCCACTCTCCTACCATCACCACCCTGCTCTACTCACCACCACCTCCAGTCTACCCACCCTCCACCACCCTCAGTCTACCCACCACCACCCCTCACTCTCTACCATCCACACACTCGTCCCCATCACCACCTCAGTCTACCACCATCCACCACCCTCACTCTACCACCATCACCACCCTCAGTCTACCACCACCACCCACCTCAGTCTACCACCCACCTCACCACCCTCAGTCTACCACCACTCACCACCTCAGTCTACCTCCATCCCACCCGCCCTCCTACCCATCCCACCCACCCTCCTCTACCACCACCACCTCCCACTCTCACCACCACCTACTCTACCACCACCACCCTCAGTCTCACCCTGCCCTCACTCTACCACCATCCCCCTCACTCCTCACCACCTCAGTCCCAACCTCAGTCTACCATATCACCCTCAGTCTCCCATCTCACCTCCACACCACTCCTCCACCTACATCACCCTCACTCTACCACCTCATCTACCTCATCTCCTCACTCACACCCTCAGTCTACCATCACCACCTCCTCTACCACCCCACCTCATTCCACCATCACCTCAGTCTACCACCACTCACCCACCACCTCTCTACCACCATCACCACCCTCAGTCACCACCATCACACCTCCTCCCACCATCACCTCATTCCCCATCACCTCTACCCACACCTCAGTCTACCACCACCACCCCTCACTCTACCATCACCACCTCAGCCCCACCCTCGTCTACCACCCACTCTCACCACCTCACTCTACCTCCCACCCCTCACTCTACCACCATCCACCACCTCACTCCCACCATCCCACCACCCTCTCTACCCCTTCTCCACCTCAGTCTACCACCATCACCACCTCACTCTACCATCACCACCCTCACTCTACCCCACCCTCACCACCCACCCCCCTACCTCTCCTCTACCACCACCTCCTTCACCACCACCCTCAGTCTACCACCATCACCACCCCTCAGTCTACACCATCACCACCCTCACTCTACCATCACCCACCCTCACTCTACCACCACACCACCCTCACTCCCACCATCACCACCTCACTCTACCATCACCCACCCCTCCTCTACCACTCACCACCTCAGTCTACCACTCACCACCCCTCCTCTACCACCCACCCACCTCACTCTACCCCCACCACCTCACCCACCCCAGCTCTACCACCTCCTCTACCACCCTCACTCACCACCTCACTCTACCACCACCACCACCCTCCTCTACCCCATCCCCTCACTCCCACCATACCACCCTCACTCTACCACCACCACCCCTCACTCTACCACCACCACCACCTCACCCTCATCTACCATCCACCCACCTCACTCTACCACCTACCACCCTCCACCCTCCCCACCACCCTCCCACCACCATCACCTCCTTACCACCATCCCACCTCACCACCTCACTCTACCACCATCACCACCCTCACTCTACCACCATCACCACCCTCAGTCTACCACCATCACCACCCTCCTCAGTATACACAACAGTTGACCCAGGGTCTAAAATCTACCACGATTAATGTCATTATCTTCTCGGTCAGTGAATCAGTCAGTCAGTCACACACTCCAAATCACGACTGGCCAAAATGGGCTTAAAATTCAGTACCTGATTAATTATGTCAAATAAGAAGTGCCCAAATAACTTTGGTCGTCAACACACACACACACACACACACACACACACACACACACACACACACACAACACACACACACACACACACACACACACACACACACACACACACACACACACACACACACACGGTCGTCATCTCAAGGGTATCTGGGAGGTCATATAAGACAATCCTAAAGCTCTGTTCCCAATTATCTGAATGTGTGTCAATAAAACCATCTCCTCAACAATATCTCAAGTCGCCTCCACAAAGACTTAACAAAATATCAACGTCAATAGAATTCCTCGTTTATCGTCCTTATGTTGTGGAGATCATTAACAACAACAACAACAACAACAACACTTAGAACCAAGTATATCTGACTTTCTTATCCATTACCACTTCCATCATTACTACTTACCACCTTACTACCACTACTACCCTTACCACCATTACAACCACTACCACCACCACTACAACCACTTACCACCATTACTACCACTACTACCACTTACCACCATACAACCACTACCACCACCTACAACCACTTACCACCATTACTACCACCACTACCACTACCAACAGCACCACTTATTACTACTAACACCACCACCACAGTCGAACACTAATACTACCACTTACCACCACCACTACCACTTACCACCATTACTACCACTACCACTTGCCACACCACCACCACCACACCAACATCATTTTATCACCATACCACCACCACCATTTACCACAGTCGAACACTAATAATCACCACTTATCACCAACACCACTTACACCACCACCACTTACCACCACCACCGCCACCATGTTATATTTCTCTCAGGTAACTGACTGGAGGACCTCACAAGACAGCCACACTGACAGGAGGAACACGCCCTAAGACCTGGTTCTGGGGTCATGTAGAGGAGGAGGGGGGTGGGGAAGGAGGAGTGGGGGGGATGGAGGGTGAGGATGGAGGGGGGGGGATGGAGGGTGGGGATATGGGGGTGGATAGGAAGCTAACTTT
Organism: Homarus americanus; assembly: GCF_018991925.1. Classification (NCBI taxonomy): domain Eukaryota; kingdom Metazoa; phylum Arthropoda; class Malacostraca; order Decapoda; family Nephropidae; genus Homarus; species Homarus americanus. Next base: position 82,037 of record NW_024747638.1, on the reverse strand, counting down.
GTGTGGGGAGTGAGAACGTGAGATGGCTTTCGACAGTCAAAGTTTTGTAAAAGCAGAAATGTGTTTTAGCCATGCAACGCCTCGCCCACTGACTAGCGGACATGACACAGGGGAAGACAACGACACAACCCCCACTGATCCTCTCTCTAACACACACACACACACACACACACACACACACACACACACACACACACACACACACACACCATCAGAACAGTCCCAAAAAGACCAAAAACTCTATTAACTTATTTCCTATTTAAGTTCTGTCTTATTCGTCATGTGAGAAATACCTGAGACGTAGCTGCAGTAGACAGTCTCAACAGGTGCTCAGGCTAGATTGGTACCTCCTCACACACCTGTAAAACACAAAGGAAAACATAATCAGAGTTGTGTTGCTTTGTATTCATAGATAGAGGTTAGGTTAAGGTATGTTAGGTTAGGTTAGGGTAGGTTAGGTTAGGTATGTTAGGTTAGGTTTGGTTAGGTTATGTTAGGTTAGGTTAGGGTATGTTGGTTAGGTTAGGGTATGTTAGGTTAGGTTAGGTTAGGTTATGTTAGGTTGGGTTAAGGGTATGTTTTAGGTTAGGTTGGGTATGTTAGGTTAGGTTAGGTTATAGTATAAATATTTAGGTATATCTTTGACACACCTCATCTTTACCACCCACGACACTCGTCAGTATACACTCATGTTAACCTTCAGGGCAAAAGATACAGAAGAACACACAGTAGTAGCCTGGCCCTCTTCATGATTACCAAGGAAGTGTTAACGGAAATAGACAGATACAAACATATACATTATATTCCCCCCACACAACCACCACCTCTAGTACTTCAAATGTTTAAGTGTACCAGCTTGGCTCTCTATTGATCACACACACACACACACACACACACACACACACGTGCCTTTGAGCCGTTAGTCATCTGTTATTACACACGTTGTTGTAAGTTATACCATATCTTCCCGGAACTTATACTTTTGTATTTTTTATTTATATTTTTTTGCCACCAGGAGTCGATAAGTCTGTCATAAGGTTTGACCACACCCTTCCTTATTCCCTTCCTGTTTGTTTTCTTCGTTATCAACCTTCTCTTTACACTATACGAAAGGGGAATAAATATATTAGTTGTTTATAAAGGAGTATTATAACTTACGTGATATAAAGAAATCCTAAGTCTATAACTGTGGTGTATGTGAAGCAACAGTGAGCTAGATAATCGTAAACAAATCCTAAGTCTCTCTCCGACAGTACGATAAGTTATGTAAGATAACTCAAATAATGAATTTAAAATCATAAATGTTCATCTGTAGCTTTTGTGGAGTAAGCTATAAAAAGAGCGGGAAAAAACGAATCTTAACTCTTGAACTGTGGCGTATGTGAAGCAGCAACCATGGACTCACCCCCCCCCCCCAAAAATGTGTGTGGAGTACCTTTACGAATTAGACAGTAGTGCATACTAATCAATTGTGTAGTTCCCATTACTTAAGAACTATAAATTCCAGCTTTTACTTATTACTTATAAATGCACACTTAGAGATACGATACTTATAGAAGATATTTAAAACCACCTCAAACGTGAGCTCTGAATGGTGTGGTCTTGGAGATTGGCTCTCTCTCTCTCTCTCTCTCCTCTCTCTCTCTCTCTCCCCTCTCTCTCTCTCTTTTTCTATTTCATTTTCCCTTTCTCTTTCGTTTTCTCCTATTCTCTCTCTCATTTTCCTTTTCTAACTATCATTTACTCTCTCTCTCTCTCTCTATTTCCCTTTCCCTCTCTTTCATTTTACCCTTACTCTCTCTATCACCCCCTCTCTCTCTCTCTCTCTCTCACTCGCTCATTTGTTGGTTCAGGAGATAACAACGTAAACACGGAAGGGTCTCTTGAGGAGCCTGAGAAACACACTTCATAATGTAAACATCTTGAAGACTTTTGGGGGGAAAATATCTGACGAATCTTTCTCAGTCAAATATGGCTCAGTGATAAACTACTTGGCTTCATACTCTGATTCTCTCTCTTGGTGTTTGTTTATTGTGTTTGTTTAGTGTCTCTGTTTGTTTATTGTGTTTGTTTAGTGTCTCTGTTTTGTTTTATTGTTGTGTTTTGTTTTGTCTGTGTTTGTTTGTTTAGTGTCTCTGTTTGTTTTAGTGTCTCTGTTTTGTTTGCTTAGTGTCTGTGTTTGTTTAATATGTGTGTGTGTTTATTGTCTATTTGTTTGTTTATTGACTGTGTTTGTTTATTGCCTGTGTTTGTTTATTATCTGTGTTTGTTTAGTGTCTGTGTTTGTTTATTGTCTTGCCCAACTGTCTACTGCACTGAACTTGTTGCATGGGTCTAGTCACTTGTTTACTAGTTAAGGTGTGTGTGTGTGTGTGTGTGTGTGTGTGTGTGTTGTGTTTTTGTGAGAGGGAAACGAATGAATGATGGGCGTCATGGAGAGAGGAGGCGGAAGTGAGAGGTGGAGACAAGGAGGAAGAAAGAAGAAGAAGAAGAAAGAAGAAGAAGAAGAAGAAGTGGAGGAGTGGATGGAGGAAGAGGAGGAGAAGGTGAATGGCCTCTTAAGCCACACAACAGTAGTTCATCTCTTCCATAAAATCATTAATAAAACTTTGGTAATAAAACACAACAAAATACAAACATAAAATACAAATAAAACAACAATAAAACACCAACAAACATCATAAATTCTTAACGAAAAATAAATTGACGATTTAAATAAAAATAAAATAAATAAAATTACATAAATGAAGGAAATAAATAAACAGAATAAAATGAATTAAAAATTGGATATCAAAATAAAATAAACAGTTTAATGAAGAAAATAAATACAAATAAGAAAATAGTTGAACTCAGACTATTTTAAGCTTGGTTTCTGAGTTGATCACTGTAGCAACAACAACTTAATAGCGACTGTCTCCTCTCTCCCCCACTCATGTATCCTCCCCACCCTCTCTCTCTCTCTCCCCACCTTGTCTTTCCTCTCCCCTCCTCCCCACCCTGTCTCTCCTCTCTCTATTCACGTCTCCCCCCTCCCCATCTACCACCCCTCGCTTCTGCCCACCTCCTTCCCATCCCCATCTACCCACCCCTCGCATCTCCCCCACTGCCTCCCTCCTCCTCTCTCTCTCTTCCTCCCATTCTCTACTTCTTCTTTATCTCCTCTCCACTGCTATAGTCCTCCTCTTCATCTCTCCCCCCTCCCTCCCATTCCCTCTTCCACTGTTTCGATCTCTTCTCCTCCTTGTCTTCCCTCCTTCTATCCTTCCTCCATCTCCCATCTCCTTCCTTCCTCGCCCGTCCCTATTCCTACACATTCCTTCATTCACTCCTTATTTCTTCACCTTCTCCTGTCCCTTCCACTTCCACCCCCCTTCCTGCTCTTCTCTCCTTTTTTCCGTCCCCTCACCCCCACCTCCTCCCCGTGGCTGGGGGGGGGGGAGAAAGGGATATTCTTGGAGGCTGCGACCTCATCTACCAGCCAAGTTAAACATCAGTCAGTTGGTACTCCTTCCCCTGCCTCCTCTCCCCCTCACCTTCCTTCCCCCCTGCCTCCTCTCCCCTCACCCTTCCTTCCCCCTGCCTCCTCCCCTCACCCTTCCTTCCCCGCCTCCTTTTCTCCTACCCCTCCCCTTGTCTCCTCTTCCCCTCATCCTTCCTTACCCTGCCTCATCTCCCCCTCATCCTTCCCTCCGTGACTTCTCCCTTAACCCTTCCTCCTCCTCCCTTTTACCCTTCCCTTCCCTGCCTCCCCCCACCTCTTCTCCCCTCTCCACCCTTCTGCCTCTCCTCATCCTTCCTCCCATGCCTTCTCTTCCCCCACTTACCCTCTCCCTCTCTCTTCCCCACCCACCTGCCTCCTCTTCCCCTCACCCTTCTCCCCCCTGCCCCCCTCACCCTTCCCTACCCTGCCGCCCCCTTCCCCCTCACCCTTCTCTCCCTTGCCTCCTCCACCCTTTCCCTACCCTGCCTCCTCTTTCCCCCTCACCTTCCCTCCCCTGCTTCCTCTTCCCCAGTCTTCTCTTCCCCTCATCCTTCCCTCCCCTGCCTCTCCCCTTACCCTCCCCCTGCCGCCTCTCCCCTTACCCCTCCTTGCCTCCTCTCCCCCTACCTTCCACCCTTCTATTTACAACCATTTCATTAACACCCAAAGATAAACAATATATATTACATTAGTATTATTACCTACAGCCTAAATATAAAACGGTAACACAGGGTTTAAGATATACACCTGTTATTACGGTTTAGGGCAGTGGTTCTCAACCTGGAGCCACGTAAGTAATGGTACGTTTCCAAATAATGTTGGGAATCTCAATTAAACAAAAAACTTGTATTACTTATTTTGATTCTGGCAGAAGAGAATTTTTTTTTTTTTTTGTCATTTGTTTAATCATAATGATAATGCAATTTTAATATTTACATACGCTGGTGCTTTTTTTTTTTTAAGATTTCACAGGTCCAGTCCTCTGCCCGTGATACAGGCGCTGACCAAGCTGCCAACCACTTGTTCAGCATGTGTCCGTGTGTCATCCCTTTGCAAGTGGTGATAGAACTGAATGATCTGCAGTCTGGCCTTGGGATACTATCACGAAAAACAGTGGAGTGTATTGTCTCTGAACCATATATATTGTGTTTGAGCTGACTTCAAGCATAATATGCTCCGTAATTGGTGTTACTTTATTTTGTTTCATAACTATGTGGGTTGCTGCTTTACGGGCAAGTGAAATATTTGTACACTTCCTTTATTAATTAATTCCTTATTTATTGGTGCCATTGCGTCTATATACTCATTCTTTACTTATATAATCCTACCATTTTTAGTGATAAATTGTATGACTTCCACTATTTCTTCTATTCTTCCAAGTTGGGTGCTTTTGTCAAAGGAGTATGTATTCTGTTATATAGCTACACTTCAGCTTGCTCTGCTTGAGTGTGAATGTTTATCGTGTGTATGTTTCAGTATGACTGTATGTGTACTTTTATGTGAGTATGGGTGTGTTATGTATGTGAATGTATGAATGTGTGTGTGTGTGTGTGTTTGCTATTCTACCTCTTATCCTATTTATCTGTCCTTTCTTTATCATTCTTTAGTCTTTACTTCTGTCTGTTTGTCTGTTCTGACATTCTCTTCTTTTATTTCTCTAGATTTGTGATGGCTACTAGTGTTGCTAAGAAGCGAAGTACATCACGGATACATTAATCATGGATTTACGTCAATCCTCGCTGATGGCATTTTCGAGAAACCCCAGTGTGCTGTATCCAAAGTGCTGGGGAACGATTTATGAGGCCTAGTAGGCTGAAGCATCATCTGATGACGATCCATCCACAGTATGCGGAGAGACACTGATTTCTTCAGGCGCGTGAAACGCAGAGTTTGGGAAGAACTGATGAGAGTGGTGCCTTCCAACAACAGACCGTAAGTGTAGTTGAGGTGCACTCACAATGAGGTTTCCTCGAAATAGCAAAGCAAAAGAAGCCCCATACAATTGGTGAACTTTAATGAAGCCATGTGCTTTAAAATGGCTCAAACGGGGTTCTTGGAGAGGCAGTGAACGTAAAATTCAACAAATTTCTTGTCAAACGATACAGTGAAACGGAGAATTTATGAAATGTCAGATGACATAGCGAAAAAAAAGTGACACAGGAGATCAAATTATTCCTTAACTGGTGTTTGCAACACAGCTGATGAGTCAACGGACGTGGTTTCGTACACAGCTACTAGTGTTTGTTATATGTTTTCTTGTGTGACGTCAAGGAGGAATATCTGCCTTGTACACAGCTTGAGTAATTCACCACAACAGCTGGGGATGGCGGAAAGCTGTTCAGTTTCTTCACAGCTAACAGGATCAGCTGGGAAAATTACACAGAGTCTGGTATGGATGGACTCAGGCGATGTTGGGATCAAAATCGGGTTCCAAAAGCGTATTGATGGAAGTATTCTGAATGCCAAGGAGCCATTGTTTGATGCATCGTTTTGCACTGGCGTCGAAAAACCTCCCTGAAGAATCCTCGTAAGATCCTGGAGGCAGGGTAAAATGTGTCAGGGCTTTGTGAAAGCTGGCGATCTGAACTCTCGCTTTTTCCAGAACCTTCAGAGACATGATTCAGAGCAATGTTAGAATCGAGTGTTTGAACTTCTGGGGAGCTTGTTGTTCCTGAAGTGTATGGAAAGATGATCTATTAAGTCACTTCACGAGGTGTTGTGGGGAGCCACGTTCTGCATATGTAGCAGATATATTTGAGCAGCTGGAACAGGCTGAATCTCGGTTGCAGGGCAAGGACAGAAATGTGTTCACCTCATGGATGGTTTTGTGCATTTCTTGCTAAGCTCCAGAATTGGCAAGGAAAGTCAATGCAGGAAATGCCACGGCGTTTGAGAATCTTTCAACTGTTCTTGATGAGAATGAAGATCATCTGCTTGACCCATCACTCAAAACTGAAACTACTCAGCACCTGGAAATCCTTGGAAAGTGTGAGCTCAAAAAAGTATTTCCCAGAATTCGAGGAGGAAGACGGGAAATAGGTGAGAATCCTTTCTCTGGCACTTTGATATTGCCAACATTCCCAATGATAAACAGACGAATTTCTTGATCTCAAGAATGATTCTGCTGCCAAAGATCTCTTTGCGAAGAAACATCTCGACTGTGTTCCCTGGTGCTCAATGTATCAATCATATCCAAAAGTTACTGAGATTGCACTTCGAGTCCTCTTGCCTTTTTCAACTACCTATTTATGCGAATCTGTTTTCTCCACCCTTCTACATGTAAAGAGTAAAGCTGAAACTGACTGGATGGACCTGGACATGGAGATGTGCATTGTCAGTGACACAACCTCGGATCAACTACCTGACTGAACGGAACAATGTCAGCCTTCCCATTGAGCTGTGATAAAATATGCAGAGGTCATTTGAACTTTTTCCCAACCAAATTCAAGTTTGCTGTGAGGTTTGTCTAGTAGTCACTCTAGTCTAGCGGACGTCAGTTATGTAAACTGTGTTCATCAAAATATAAGATAAACCTTGAGATAAAATAAGGCTATTCTTCATCTGCATTTCTATTTGTCAACATTATTTGTGGGGGAACACGAAGGAGGCCACGAGGATGTTGAAAATTCTGCCCCTGGTTTAGCCTGCCCCTGGTTAGCCTGCCCCTGGTTTAACCCGTCCCTGGTTTAACCCGTCCCTGGTTTAACCCGTCCCTGGTTTAGCCCGCCCCTGGTTTAGCCCGCCCTGGTTTAGCCTGCCCTGGTTTAACCCGTCCCTGGTTTAACCCGTCCCTGGTTTAATTTATACTAAGCAGAAATAAAACGGTATTATAAGGTCAATTTAGGTGTAACTCTTAAATATTTGTCATATTTCGATTACCTGAATATTTTTTTAATTATTGCATTGATTTTATCTGATAACTTAATTTATTTTTTATTAGTGTTATTATTATCCAATTATCGTGTTAGTTGTCCGAAAATCGTAGTAATTTTCTGATTACCGTAATATTTTTATTTATTATTTATTTTGTTTGTGGTGGGGGGGGGATGGCATTAATAATCTGATTATCGTATTTATGTTCTGATTATCGAACTCGTTTTGATTACTGGGATAATTTTCGGTATTGCTTTTTGGATTATCGTATTTCTATTCTGATTACCGTATTAACATTCAGATTTTTGCTCTTTTTTTTGTAATTACTGTTATAAATATCCCAAACAAGAGGATTAATTTTTTTGATTATTACAATTATTTTTCCCTATCATAATTAAATTTCGGATTATCGTAATTATTTTTTGGTTTATCGTATTATAATTATTTCTTTGATTATCGCTACTGCCCAACACTGATGAATGTGGGAGCCTGTAGAGAAAAATAAATTATCAGTAATTATGAGATTATATGAAAAATAACTTTGGGAGATTAAGGTCAGAGGATGTTGTGTGACCTTGTGTATACCGTAGTGAGTGTATACTGTAGTGAGTGTATACCGTAGTATGTATACTGTAGTGAGTGTATACTGTAGTGAGTGTATACTGTAGTAGTGTATACTGTAGTGAGTGTATACTGTAGTGTATACTGTAGTGAGTGTATACTGTAGTGAGTGTATACTGTAGTGAGTGTATACTGTAGTGAGTGTATACTGTAGTGAGTGTATACTGTAGTGAGTGTATACTGTAGTGAGGTGATACTGTAGTGAGTGTATACCGTAGTGAGTGATAACTGAGTGAGTGTATACTGTAGTGAGGTATACTGTAGTGAGTGTATACTGTAGTGAGGTATACTGTAGTGAGTGTATACTGTAGGAGGTATACTGCAGTGAGTGTATACCGTAGTGAGTGTATACTGTAGTGAGTGTATACCGTAGTGAGTGTATACTGTAGTGAGGTATACTCGTGTGAGTGTATACTGTAGTGAGTGTATACTGTAGTGAGGTATACCGTAGTGAGTGTATACTGTAGTGAGTGTATACCGTAGTGAGTGTATACTGTAGTGAGTGTATACCTGTAGTGAGTGTATACTGTAGTGAGGTGTATACCAGTGAGAAGTGATACGAGAGGATACCGTAGTGAGGTATACCGAGTGAGTATACCGTAGAGGGTATACCAGTTAGTGAGGTATACCGTAGTGAGTGTATACCGTAGTGAGTGCATACTGTAGTGAGTGTATACCGTAGTGAACTGTAGTAGGTATACGTAGTGAGTGTATACTTGTGAGTGTATACCGTAGTGAGTGTATACCGTAGTGAGTGTATACCGTAGTGAGTGTATACCGTAGTGAGTGTATACCGTAGTGAGTGTATACCGTAGTGAGTGTATACCGTAGTGAGGGTATACCGTAGTGAGTGTATACCGTAGGAGAGTATACCGTAGTGAGGGTATACTGTAGTGAGTGTATACGTAGTGTATACCGTAGTGAGTGTATACCGTAGTGAGTGTATACCGTAGTGAGTGTATACCGTAGTGAGTGTATATACTGTAGTGAGTGTATACCGTAGTGAGTGTATAACTGTAGTGAGTGTATACCGTAGTGAGTATACCGTAGTGAGTGTATACCGTAGTGAGTGTATACCGTAGTGAGTGTATACGTAGTGAGGTATACCGTAGGAGTATACTGTAGTGAGAGAGTATACCGTAGTGATCATACCGTAGGAGGTATACCGTAGTGAGTGTATACTGTAGTGAGTGTATACCGTAGTGAGTGTATACTGTAGTGAGGGTATACCAGTGAGTGTATACCGTAGTGAGTGTATACCGTAGTGAGGGTATACCGTAGTGAGTGTATACCGTAGTGAGAGTATACCGTAGTGAGGGTATACCAGTGAGTGTATACCGTAGTGAGTGTATACTGTAGTGAGTGTATACCGTAGTGAGTGTATACTGTAGTGAGTGTATACCGTAGTGAGTGTATACAGTAGTGAGTGTATACCGTAGTGAGTGTATACCGTAGTGAGTGTATACCGTAGTGAGTATACCGTAGTGAGAGTATACCGTAGTGAGTATACCATAGTGAGTGTATACCGTAGTGAGTGTATACTGTAGTGAGTGTATACCGTAGTGAGTGTATACCGTAGTGAGTGTATACCGTAGTGAGTGTATACCGTAGTGAGTGTATACCGTGAGTGAGTGTATACCGTAGTGAGTGAATACTGTAGGAGTGTATACTGTAGTGAGTGTATACCGTAGTGAGTGTATACCGTAGTGAGTGTATACCGTAGTGAGTGTATACTGTAGTGAGTGTATACCGTAGTGAGTGTATACCGTAGGAGTGTATACTGTAGTGAGTGTATACCGTAGTGAGTGTATACTGTAGTGAGTGTACCGCAGTGAGTGTATACTGTAGTGAGTGTATACTGTAGTGAGGTGTATACCGTAGTGAGTGTATACTGTAGTGTATACCGTAGTGAGTGTATACCGTAGTGAGTGTATACTGTAGTGAGTGTATACCGTAGTGAGTGTATACCGTAGTGAGTGTATACCGTAGTGAGTGTATACCGTAGTGAGTGTATACCGTAGTGAGTGTATACCGTAGTGAGTGTATACCGTAGTGAGGGTAATTTCTCTTTATTGTGATACGTAAATAACTTAGATTGTTATTTATATAAGAGAAGAGAGAGAGAGAGAGAGAGAGAGAGAGAGAGAGAGAGAGAGAGAGTTTCTAATTAAAAGGTTTCCGATAATCTAGTATGGAAGCCTCTTATAGGATATGAAAACCTGTGATTTTGGAAGCCTTTGTAAAGAGGTAAATTGTAGGGGAGGGGAGGTGATTGTGGAACCCTCATAAGAGATGTAGTGTCCTTCATCAATGGAGGTTTCTTTTAGGGGAGAGAGAGGGAGGGTTTGGAGGGGGAGGGAGGGAAGAGGGAGAGAGGGAGGGTTTGGAAGGGGAGGGAGGAAGGGAGAGAGAGGGAGAGAGGAGGGTATGGGAGGTGTAAGGAGAGAGAGGTAAGGGGTGATTGGTGCACTGGTGCAGCCTTCCAAGAGATGATAACCAGTGATTGAAGATGAACCCCATAAATGAAGCCAAGTGAGTGTCCAAATGTGAAAGCCTCTAGGAGACAAATAATGAAGCCCTCAAACGAGATCACCACACACACACACACACACACACACACACACACACACACACACACACACACACACACACAAATAACCATTTCCTGCTACTATATGCCAGACGCTCCCCGGCTTGACACAACCACTCCCCTGCTGACCTACCAGCCCCCTTCCCACTGACTTAGTAGAGAATTTGACGTAGCAAAACGCCTGGACAAACCTAAAATTAAAACGCTCTACCACCCCATTGACTTACCAATGAAACTATTCAAGGAGTTCTCCCCGAGCTTGCTAAACCCTCTGCTCCATCATCACCTCAGTCAAGCCAGATGCCCAGCTGACTGGAAGACCTCTTATGTATCACCAGAGCCGTCAACCAGCCCACAATCCTAAATCAGCTACGACCTATTGCAATCACCCCAATACCCAGCCTAATCTGTGAAAGTTTTGTGTTTGACTGGGCTTATGCTGATATTGCAGGAGTCGTAGACCCTCAGCAATTTGGCAACATGAAAACTTCCTCACCACTCTGTTGTCAGCTTTCTCGATTACATATACCGCCATCTCGAAAACGAAAACGTCTGTAGCTGTCGCGATTTCATACTAAAGCGTTCGACCTAGTCGACCAATATAATCATAAACAAAGCTATTGACCTCGGGCTTCGGAGAAGTCTCATACCATGGCTTACAGACTTCCTCAGTGACCGACGCCAAGCTGCACGCTTCCGAGGGCTGTCTCCACCTTCAGTCACTCACCTGTGGCGTCCCCCAAGGCCACCAAGATGGGACCACTCTGCTTCCTGCTCATCAAATGATGCCCCAAGAGAAACCCCTGCTCGCTGGAAATATGTCGACGACTCCACCATTGGGATCAGCGTCAACAATTCTGCTCCCAACTATACCGCCCTTCAGGATTTATTGACCAGTCTCCAAAACTGGGCCACCAACAACCATGTCACCATCAACCATACCAAGACCATGGTTATGCACATCAACCTCTCCTCCGACATTGTCCCACCTCCTTCCATTACCCTAGGTCCGAACACACCCAGGTTGTAGATTCCACGAAGCTCCTCGGCGTCACCATAGACAACAAACTAAATTGGAAACCACACGTCAGTGAAGTTGTCAAATCCTCCAGTTTCCGTCTCCACCTCCGCCGACTCAAGTCCTCGAGTTCCCACACGAGCTCCTCAGTGTATACACAACATTCATACTTCCCAAGCTCACCTATGCCTCCCCACCTGGTCTTCCTCAAATGCCAAACGTAAACACCTAGAAAAAGCAAAAGAGGGCATGCAAGATTATCTTCCCCTTCCTACCCACATATCAAGAAGCGCTCAACACACTGACCTCTTTCGATCTCCATCACCACGGCCCTACTGCAAATTAGTGTGAAGCCATCCCCGAACACCGGCCCCCTACTACCACCTGAGATCCCGTCCGAGAATTGCTGTTCGACACCACAACCGCATCCAGCCCATACGTGCACGAACTGATCGCTATAAGAACAGCCCAGTCCCAACCATTGTAAAAATTATCAATAACATGTAATAAATCAGTGTATTCACTCCCAGTAAACACTGCTCCCTACACTGTCACTATGTTGAAATGAACTGTAGTTTGAGCTGATCCCCATCTAAGTTACTATATGTCTTATTTGTGTCACTTATGTCACTTGTATATTATTTGTAATTCGTAACCCATTCCCCAAATATGTAACTGTATATTTTCAGCCTTCTGGCTGCCAAGCTCTTTCAATAAACCGTTAATTATTATTATTATTATTATTATTATTATTATTATTATTATTATTACACACACACACACACACGAAGCCTCCTCAGCGGGTATGTATGCATAATTAAACCTCTAGAACGCTATACAAACATTCCCATTAATACGAGAAATAAAAAAGAAGCCTCCTGGATCATGCCAACAAAGGCTTCACTTCACCACCTGCCCACCTTCTCTAAAGGACTAATTGTTTAACCATTATAATTCTTCCCATAGTTTGGCTTGTTCCGGGGCTGTAGTCTGGGGAGGGGGGTGCTGGGGTCTGTAAGAGGGGAGGGAGGTGCTGGGGTCTGTGTGAGGAGGGAGGTGCTAGGGTCTGTGTGAGGGAGGGGGTGCTGGGGTCTGTGTGAGGGAGGGGGGTGCTGGGGTCTGTGTGAGTGGAGGGGGTGCTGGGGTCTGTGTGAGGGAGGGGTGCTGGGGTCTGTGTGTGAGAGAGGGAGGTGCTGGGGTCTGTGAGGGGAGGGAGGTGCTGGGGTCTGTGTGGAGGGGGGTGCTGGGGTCTGTGTGAGGGAGGGGTGCTGGGGTCTGTGTGAGGGAAGGGGTGCTGAGGTCCTGGAAGAGGGAGGAGGTGCTAGGGTCTGTGTGAGGAGGGGCTGCTGGGGTCTGTGTGAGGGAGGGATGCTGGGGTCTGTGTGAGGGAGGGGTGCTGGGGTCTGGAAGAGGGAGGGAGGTGCTAGGGTCTGTGTGGGGGAGGGGGTGCTGGGGTCTGTAAGAGAGGAGTGGATGCTGGGGTCTGAAAGAGGGAGGGAGGTGCTGGGTCTGTGTGAGGGAGGGGTGCTGGGGTCTGTGTGGGAGGGGAGGTGCTGGGGTCTGTGTGAGGGAGGGAGGTGCTGGGGTCTGTGTGAGGGAGGGGTGCTGGGGTCTGTGTGAGGGAGGGGGTGCTGGGGTCTGTGTGAGGGAGGAGGTGCTGGGGTCTGTGTGAGGGAGGGGTGCTGGGGTCTGTGTGAGAGGAGGTGCTGGGGCTCTTTGTGAGGGAGGGGGGTGCTGGGGTCTGTGGGAGGGAGGGAGGTGCTGGGGTCTGTGTGGAGGGAGGGAGGTGCTGGGGTCTGTGTGAGGGAGGGAGGTGCTGGGGTCTGTGTGAGGGAGGGAGGTGCTGGGGTCTGTAAGAGGGAGGGAGGTGCTGGGCGTGTGTGTGTGAGGGGAGGGAGGTGCTAGGGTCTGTGTGGAGGGAGGGGTGCTGGGGTCTGTGTGGGAGGGAGGGGTGCTGGGATCTGTGTGAGGGGAGGAGGTGCTGGGTCTGTGTGAGGGAGGGGTGCTGGGGTCTGGGGGGACGGGGTGCTGAAGTCTGTGGAGGGGAGGGAGGTGCTGGGGTCTGTAAGAGGGAGGGAGGTGCTGGGGTCTGTGTAGGGGAGGGGGTGCTGGGATATGTTAGGGGGAAAGGGGTGCTGCTAGGTCTGTGAGGAGGGGGTCCGGGGTCATGTGTATGTGTAGGAACAGGGGGCGACTTTCCACATCGCACATCCACCAAAGTCTCTCTCTGGTATTCGGTTGGAGGGTTTGCCCTTAGTGGAGTATATTCTTAATAACTTGGAGAGATAAACATCGCAACATGTCTCGTTGCTTAATAATTTTACTAACAAAACATAATCTAACCTAACCTAACCTAACCTAATCTAATCTAATCTAATCTAATCTAACCTAACCCAACCTAACCCAACCTAACGTAACCCAACCTAACCTAACCTAACCTAACCCAATCTAATCTAATCTAACCCAACCTAATCTAACCCAACCTCAACCTAACCTAACCTAACCTAACCCAACCCAACCTAACCTAATCTAATCTAATCTAATCTAACCTAACCTAACCTAACCTAACCTAACCTAACCTAACCTAATCTAATCTAACCTAACCTAACCTAACCTAACCTAACCAACGCAGGAAAATCAATCATACTTCTTCCTCATCTTAATTCTTGTTTTTCCCAATTAATTATTTTCTTCGTTATATTCTCTTCTTTCGTTTAATAATTATCCTCATTCTTATCTTTACTTCCATTTATTCTATGTTCCTCACATTCTTCCTTTATTTCTTTATGTCTAATTCCTTTCATTTAAACCGTACCAAATCTCTCCGCCAGACCAGACCAGACAAGGCCAGATGGACAATAAGTTAGACAGCCACACACTAACACACAACGAGTTACGCCCCTATCATCATGGTGGCTTGTCCCTGTTATTGCCCCGGGAGCTTATAATGACAGGCTGTGGGAACTAACTTGGTCTTGTTGATGACAGTAATTATTAAGAATAGGAAGAAAGTTTTGTCCCGTGTGTGTGTGTGTGTTGGGTGGTGTGTGTTTGAGGAGAGAAGATAAATAATGAAGAAGAAGAAGAAGAAGAAGAAGAAGAAGAAGAAGAAGAAGAAGAAGAAGAAGAAGAAGAAGAAGAAGAAGAAGAAGAAGAAGAAGAAGAAGAAGAAGAAGAAGAAGAAGAAGAAGAAGAAGAAGAAGAAGAAGAAGAAGAAGAAGAAGAAGAAGAAGAAGAAGAAGAAGAAGAAGAAGAAGAAGAAGAAGAAGAAGAAGAAGAAGAAGAAGAAGAAGAAGAAGAAGAAGAAGAAGAAGAAGAAGAAGAAGAAGAAGAAGAAGAAGAAGAAGAAGAAGAAGAAGAAGAAGAAGAAGAAGAAGAAGAAGAAGAAGAAGAAGAAGAAGAAGAAGAAGAAGAAGAAGAAGAAGAAGAAGAAGAAGAAGAAGAAGAAGAAGAAGAAGAAGAAGAAGAAGAAGAAGAAGAAGAAGAAGAAGAAGAAGAAGAAGAAGAAGAAGAAGAAGAAGAAGAAGAAGAAGAAGAAGAAGAAGAAGAAGAAGAAGAAGAAGAAGAAGAAGAAGAAGAAGAAGAAGAAGAAGAAGAAGAAGAAGAAGAAGAAGAAGAAGAAGAAGAAGAAGAAGAAGAAGAAGAAGAAGAAGAAGAAGAAGAAGAAGAAGAAGAAGAAGAAGAAGAAGAAGAAGAAGAAGAAGAAGAAGAAGAAGAAGAAGAAGAAGAAGAAGAAGAAGAAGAAGAAGAAGAAGAAGAAGAAGAAGAAGAAGAAGAAGAAGAAGAAGAAGAAGAAGAAGAAGAAGAAGAAGAAGAAGAAGAAGAAGAAGAAGAAGAAGAAGAAGAAGAAGAAGAAGAAGAATCAAATGAATAAATTAAAACATAAATAAACAGGAGTGGAAACCAATAAGTGTTCGCCTTTTCTTAATCAGTCATCCGATCGGGTTCCACAATTCTCGGCACTAAACACTACCAGGTGATGGTCCTTATACCCCGCTGGTGTAAAGGTCACATTACTCTGACCTTCCCAACCTGAACCACATTCAGGTACAGTTGGTTGTGGTTTAATTTGTTTATTGTTTGTAATTTTTCAACGTAGGAATTTACTTAAGCAACTGAGGAGTATATTATCGGTTTAGGTTTATTTTTGCTGAGAAATGGTTTAGTTCGGAGAGAGAGAGAGAGAGAGAGGAAAAGAAAAGAAAAAAAAAAAGAAAGAAAGAAAGAAAGAGAGAGAGAAATAAAAGAAACAGAGAGAGATAAAATATTACCAGTCCTTGTTGTTGTTCCCCGATAAGAGAGACCCAACACCTGATCTCACACCTGTATGTTGTGGATCCATACTAGTTAACACCTGCTGCCTTCACCTGCCATTCCCAGGAGGGAGGGGGGGAGGTGGAGGACTGAGAGGGGGAGGGACTGAGTAAACACACACACACACACACACACCCACACACACACACGCAAACGCACACACACACACAGGAAACAACTGGTTAAATCAAGCGTAGTTTTAACGTCGGGTTGGCAACACTGTTTAAAGTTGCTGCTGTTGCTGTTGTTGTTGTTGTTATTGGAACACGGGCCAATAATCCGAGAGATTATCCAGAGTTAAGTTGTCAGGTAAGATTAAGCTTCATTAACCGATTATTATTAAAGGTGCGTGGTGCGTCTTATGGAGAGGTCATAGTGGTGCCTTATAGAGGTCATAGTGGTGCGTCTTATGGAGAGGTCATAGTGGTGCGTCTTATAGAGAGGTCATAGTGGTGCGTCTTATGGAGAGGTCATAGTGGTGCGTCTTATGGAGAGGTCATAGTGGTGCATCTTATAGAGAGGTCATAGTGGTGCCTTGTAGAGAGGTTATAGTGGTGCATCTTAGGGAGAGGTCATAGTGGTGCGTCTTATAGAGAGGTCATGGTGGTGCGTCTTATGGAGAGGTGATAGTGGTGCGTCTTGTGAGGTCATAGTGGTGCATCTTATAGAGAGGTCATAGTGGTGCGTCTTATAGAGAGGTCATAGTGGTGCGTCTTATAGAGAGGTCATAGTGGTGCGTCTTATGGAGAGGTCATAGTGGTGCATCTTATAGGAGTCATAGTGGTGCGTCTTATGGAGGTCATAGTGGTGCATCTTATGGAGAGGTCATAGTGGTGCGTCTTATAGAGGTCATGGTGCGTCTTATGGAGAGGTCATAGTGGTGCGTCTTATGGAGAGGTCATAGTGGTGCGTCTTGTAGAGAGGTCATAGTGGTGCATCTATAGAGGTCATAGTAGTGCGTCTTATAGAGGTCATAGTGGTGCGTCTTATAGAGAGGTCATAGTGGTGCGTCTTATAGAGAGGTCATAGTGGTGCGTCTTATGGAGAGGTCATAGTGGTGCGTCTTGGAGAGGTCATAGTGGTGCGTCTTATAGAGAAGTCATAGTGGTGCCTTATAGAGAGGTCATAGTGGTGCGTCTTATGGAGAGGTCATAGTGGTGCGTCTTATGGAGAGCAGTCATAGTGTCTTATAGAGGTCATAGTGGTGCATCTTATAGAGAGGTCATAGTGGTGCGTCTTATAGAGAGGTCATAGGTGTCTATAGAGAGGTCATAGGGCATCTTATAGAGAAGTCATAGTGGTGCGTCTTATAGAGGTGCTAAAGGTGTCACTGTGGTGCTAATAGTCATAGTGGTGCATTAAAGGGTCATAGTGTTAAAGGGGTTTATAGTGGTGCTAAGATGTGTCATAGTGATGCTGAAAGGATCATAGTGGTGCTAAAAGGGGTCATGGTGATGCTAATATGATTCATAGTGGTGCTAAAAGGATCATAGTGGCGCTAAAAGTGGTCATAGTGGTGCTAAAAGTGGTCATAGTGGTGCTAAAAGTGGTCATAGTGGCGCTAAAAGTGGTCATAGTGGCGCTAAAAGTGGTCATAGTGGTGCGTCTAATAGAGGTCATATATAGAGAAGAAAATTACAGTATGAAGATAATTTATAAATGGCAACTAAACATAATCGCATTTTTGTTTTTATTCTATATATATTTTTTTTAAGTTGGGTCATTTTTTCATGTAATCCCCCCACCCCCTCCCTCTTCCCCTTCCCCTCCCTCTTTCCCCCTTCTTCCACTTCTATTATTCCTTCCTCTTCCTCCTTCCCTCCTACTCCCCTCCCTCTTCCCCTTCTTCCTCCTATTCCCTTCCTCCTTCCCCCTCCTCTTCCCTTTCCCTCCTATTCCCTCCCTCATTCCATTTCCCTCACCCTCCCTATCCCTCTCCTCTTCTTCCATTACTGCGATGACGTCATTTTATTTTCATGCCTCCCCCACCTACACAGACCCCAGGGACCATGATAAATCACCATCAGGCAGGAGGAAGAAGGAGGAGGAAGAAGTGGAAGAGGAGGAGGAATAGGAGGAGGAGGAAGAGGGTAAGTGAGTGTGTGATGGTATTGGGAGAAGGAGGAGGGGGGGAGGAGGCAGATGAAGAGAAGGAAGAGAAGGATAGAAAATTGGGATGAGAGAGAGAGAGAGAGAGAGAGAGAGAGAGAGAGAGAGAGAGAGAGAGAGAGAGAGAGAGAGAGAGAGAGATGAAACAATTAAGCAGTGTTTATTTTACAAGTTGGGCGGGGTTCAGTTTGTTTACATCCACCGCCTCCCTGCCAGACCTACGACGTCATTCACTTTATTGTTATGGTTGTGACGTTCGCGTGTTCAAAAATCCGGATTCAAATACGGATTCAGATACAGAAACATCTCCTCGACTTTTTTTTTTTAAATTGTATGTATTTATTACTGTTTCTGATGATGTGATAAATACTAATTAATTGACAAGTATAGGGAATACGGGTGATTGAAGTACAGGTACGGTAATTATCAAGGCCGGTAATACAAAGGTGTTTAGGACTTATGGTAACTTTGTGTATGAGAGAGAGAGAGAGAGAGAGAGAGAGAGAGAGAGAGAGAGAGAGAGAGAGAGAGAGAGTTAATTGTCGATAAACAAAATTAATCTGAATTAACAATTGATTGGAGATGAGGAGAAGAAGGGAGGATGGGGAGAAGGAGAGAAGGGGGAGTTGGGGAAGAGAAGAAGACGAAGAAGAGAGGGAGGGAGAAGAGAGGGAGGGAGAAGAGAGGAGGGTATCTCACTTAAAGTACCACCTGATACAGCCTCATTCTTCCTATCATTAATGGGTTGATACACACGATGATGCTCTTTGGGAAACAATTTAGTCGTCAATCACACGTAAATGCCAATTAAAACCGACTCTATTATCACAACCCCCCCATCCCATTAGGGCACTCACGCAAACAGTCTATTTCCACAAGACAAATTCTCTATCAATCATTAGCTACAAAATTCATACATAAAAAAAAAATCTTTGCTTCATCGTGAAACTATTTTCTAAAAACTCTTGAATACAAACGATGATAATTTTTTTCCGTAGTCAATTTTATCTTTTTTGTTAAGAAAATAGACTATAACAATAATAATAGAATAAATACGATAAAATAAAATAAAATAAATTCATTCTCATTAATGAAAAATATTGACCCAAAAAAAAATTCTTTGATTTGAAGGTTTGAATTTATTTATATTTTTTCCATTAGTTGTATTTTTATTATACAATATTGAAAAAATAATAATAATTTTCTATGATACACAAATCCCCCCGTCTCTTATTATAATACGAAAATAAATTTATATTCATATACATGAAATTAAATAAATAAAGTAAATAAATAAATTAAGTAATTCTCTATAATAAATAAAATCCCCCCAAAATGTTTCAAATGCCGAGTCGATTATTTGTTTGTTTGGTTAAATGTTTCATCTTAATCACATCCGAAGCATAACACCCGAGCTCCTTAATGAATGACTCCTTAATGAATGACTCTCCGAAGCGTCTCAACTCGATGGTTCAACTCAATCATTCCCGCACTGTGCCCGACTCAGACCTCAGTGCCAAAGTTCACCTCAAAATGAATACAAACATTTGCAATTTCGCTGCCTAATGGCGACCAAACTTTTACTCAGCCATTTTTTTTCTTTCATTTTTTTTCTTTTTTGCAAAATTTTGACGTTAAAAATATCGTCAGTGATGAAAAATGAATAACTGTAACTTACCAGAATGTATTATATATTTTGCACTCGTGTTTCAATTCAGTGTTAATTTTTGTTTTATTTTTTTTTATTTATATCCAGATAATCATAAAAAAATGACATTCATTTAGCAGAGAAAATTATTTTATTACCATCTTTATTAAATTAACTTATTTTTCCCCTCATTTTCATATATAAATTTATTCTGCCAAATTACTATCAGATCTTAATTAAAATTGTCAGGTAATTTTTCTTATACATTTATTATAATATTAAATGTTCTCTGGCCATTTCAATTATTTTTTTGGCTTTCAGTCTTTTTAAATATTCATCGACTTCATAAATTTATTCTGAAATATTCGTAGAGTCTTTAAACTCGTGTTGCAACATATACTAAACTTTTTTACATTCCTCTTTTAGTATTCATCGAGGCTCTAAACTTGTTACCAGACACAACATTCACGTATTTTTTTCTAAACTCATTTTCATACACCTATCAAATGTTTAAAATAGTTCCAAAGTGTGATACAATGGGTAGAGTTCTTGTGTGTGTGTGTGTGTGTGTGTGTGTGTGTGTGTGTGTGTGTAGGGAAGGTAATATACAGGTGTAGCGTCTTAATTAGGAGCACACCTGAGCAATAAACTATTATTATACAAAATTTTTTTCAATTTTCCTTCAAGTCGATCAGTAATGGAATTTAATCTTCTCTATTAGAATATTCAGACCTACCTCTCAGATCTACCTCTCAGACCTACCTCTCACAGCCCCATCTTATCAAACCCATCCACTGAGACCCCTCTCACTTAGCCCCATCTCACACCCCTCTCATAGCCCCATCTCACACCCCTTTCATAGCCCCATCTCACACCACTCTCACAGCCCCAACTCATATCCCTCTCACAGCCCCCTCTCACAGCCTCTTCTCAGACCCACACACCTCTAAGACCCCCACTCCAGTCCCCTACGCCGCTTTATATCTTCAAAACTCATTTTCAAACATCCATCTCTCCACTTTACAGCTCACACTCCAACACCCCACCTTTCCCCTCTTCTTTTTTTAGTCTCCCGACCAATTTTCTACTTCCCAAACATTAATTTTCAACAGTTCATCCGTTTCCTTTCGCTATAAAACTCACAGCAAGCCATTAACACTCACTATTGACACGTGTGAAGGGGAAGGAAGGAAGGAAGGAAGGAAGGAAGGAAGGAAGGAAGGGATAAAAAAAAAGACTGTCGAATATCTATAAACACAGAAACCTTTTACAGTATCTATAAACACAGAACCCCGCCCCCCCTCCCTCCTCACACTTCACTCAACCCCACGTGTTTAGGGAGCGGGGAGGAGCAAAATAAACACGGTGTCGGGCTATGTGAACCTCCATTTAACCGAGTCCAATGAGCTCACTCCGATGTTGCTTGCTTACTTAAAGAGAGAGATATAGAGATAGAGATAGAGAGAGAGAGTCGAAAAAATCCACTGAAATGACTTTAGAATCGAGTAGCTTTGTATAAAGGAAGAGGAGGAGTGAGAAGAATGAGATATATAGAAAAAACATAATAATTGTAGTGGAATTGTCAATTATTGGTACTTATTATTATTTTATATTTAAGGAAAGTCGAGAGGAGAGAATTATAATAAACAGATAAAAGATAAAAGCAAATAAAAAATAAAAGAGACAAACGAAGACAAAAAACAAGAAAAGGAAACCGAGAAAAAAATAATGTCAAAACTGTAAACATCACCCCCGCCACCACCACTACCACCACCACCACCACCACCACTGTGACCACCACCACCACCACCGTCATCACCACCGTTACTACCACCACCGTCACCAGCACCACCACCACCACCACCACCGTCACCACCACCACCACTGTGACTACCACCACCGTCACCAGCACTACCGTCACCACCATACCACCACCACCACCACCACCGTCATCACCACCGTTACTACCACCACCATCACCACCACCACCACCACCACCACCACCGTCACCACCACCGTCACCACCACCACCACTGTGACTACCACCACCGTCACCACCATCACCACCACCACCACCACCACCACCACCGTCACCAGCACCACCGTCACCACCACCACCACCACCACCACCACCAGTAATGAGGAGCATCAGAGGCAGATACCAGAATAGTGTTTGAATCCAATTAGGCTGGAGATTAATTACGATCGAGGAGTTTACAATCATCAGTGAGGTGGTGGTGGCAGACGCCGAGGGAGGCCAGCGGGTGTGGTTGGTGTGGTGGCGGTGATAACAGGTCGTCGAGGATCTTGGTGGCCTAGGGGAGAGAGTGTGTGTGTGTGTGTGTGTGTGTGTGTGTGTGTGTGTGATGAGGTGTGAGGGAGGAGGGTGAGGTGGTATGATGGAGGGGTTGATGGGGAGTTGTGATGGAGGATGGGATGGGGAGAGATGGGGACGATGGAAGGGGTGTGAAGGAGGAGGGTGAGAAGAGGAGGAAGGAATTGGAGGGTGGGGATAAAGAGGAAAGAGAGAGAGAGAGGTCGTGAGGGGAATGGGAGGGGTGATGGGGGTCAGAGGGAGGATGGGAGAAGAAGGTGAATGAGAGGGGCGCTGGTGGTAGAGCGGTACCGCTCTTGCCTCGCAAGGAAGATGTCGCGGGTTCGATTCCCGGGCCGGCGGAAGTTGTTTGGACACTCTTTCTAGTCCCCTTGGTCCCTGTTCACCTAGCAGTAAAAGTAGGTACCTGCTGTAAATCGAAAGTTGCGAATTCGTATTCAGGGACAAGTTGTTGGAGCTTCCAATAACTTGCTTAGACATAAACCATTGACTATTCAGGCTTTTACGCCCTTGACTCTTCAGGCTTCTACGCCCTTAACTCATGAGACATAAGGCAAGCATGAACTTAGCATGCTTCCTTGTTGGGCGCTGTAAACGCTTCACCTTACACAAGGATGTAGGGGGGGGTGCCCCCCCCAAAAAAATGAGAGGGAAGAGAGGGAGGGGATTGTAATGGAGGATGAAACAGGAGGGTACAAAGGAGGGAAATTATGAGGTGAATGGGAAGGGAACAAGGGGAAGAGGTAGAAAGAGTGGGGAAAAGGGGAAGAAAGGGGAGAGGCGGATGAGGAGATCTGTAAGAGGTGAGAGAAAGAGAAGAATGAAGAGGTGAAGGCTAGGAGAGGAGAGGGAGAGATCTTGGAGGTCATAATCACAAAAGGGGAGGAAAGGGGAGGGGAGGCTATAATAAGGGGAGAAGGAAGATGAGGTTCCCAGCAATAGGATGGGAAAGAAAAAGATTCCTAGCAGAGAAAGAGAGAGAGACGCGGCAGGAAGGGTAAGAGGGGATCCTACCAGATCCCTCAAACAAGTCTCATTTCCTATTCCGAATTGAAGGCTTTTTACGACGCCTTGAAGGAGAGACAAGACACTGCCAATATTTGTTCCTTCATGTTGTTATGTTGACGTGTGTGAGGCCCTCATGCTGCTGTGGGTAATTTCAGGAAAAACACATAATAATAATAATAATAATAATAATAATAATAATAATAATAATAATAATAATAATAATAATAATAACAATAATAATAATAATAATAATAATAATAATAATAATATTAACAATAATAATAAAAATAATAACCTTCCCCTCACACACAAAAAAATGACACACACACACACACACACACACACACTTCTACTACTTTGCTGTCACTCGGAATCGAGTATGACGATCATCAACTATGATACAATGATATGAGTTATAAAGGATGTCACCTACGTTGGTGATCTCTGAGGTGACTAAAGAGGCCGATACTGGCTTGGCAGGGTCGTTCACAGATGATGCACATGTGGGGGGCTACATCTAGTGCGGGAGGGGCGGCGGCAGCGTCTTACCGGCGTTGGCGCTTGTCTGCCTAGGTATGCAGTCGGGCTAACTCGAAAGTATTGACACCTCCTTGTGTGGTGCTCCAAGCGTTACGGTGTGAAGTAATCGACTCGCAGGTGAGGGGGTCGATTTGGCATTTTTTAAGGTTTGTCTTAAGACTATCCTTATACCTTTTCAGTTGCCCACCAGCGTTACGTTTACTATTCGTTAGGTGACTGTAAAGTAGCAGCTTTGGCAGTCTACTGTCGTCCATGCAGGTAAAATGGCCAGTCCAACGGAGTTGTTCATAGGTAATGGTAGCCTCGATGCTCCTATAGTTGGTGTCAGCAAGAATACTGACATTTGTTCTCTTGTCATCCTAGCGTCAAGTGCCTTGAGGTGCCTCCTTTATGTGACCCATGTCTCGCTGCCATATAACAGGGTGGGGAAGACCACTGCTCGATATACAGTACGTGTAACTTTGTACATAATTTCAGCTCCTTACAGCTGAAGACACGGTTTCGGAGTCTGCCAAAGGCTTGAGATGCATATCTAATCTGATGTTGAATCTCTTCATCGATGTCCACGTTGGTGGACAGGTGGGAGCCAATATACCGAAAGTGGGTAACATAACAGAGGGTAGTACCGTTAAGTTGGATGGATGGTGTAGGTGTGGCTGAACCAGGGGCAGGCTGAAAGAGAATCTGAGTCTTACGTACATTCATTTCAAGGCCAAAGTGTGCATACGCATCTGCGTAGGTGTTCAAGATCTCCTTCAGGTCGCGTTCAGTGTGAGCGACAAGGGTGAGGTCGTCTGCATACTGAAGTTCAGTAATGGAAGCTGCCGACACCTTTGTTGCTGCCTGTAGTCGTTTATGTTTTATAACTCTTCATCCGGTACTGGATGTTCACCCTACTAGTTAAATCGGCACTGGCACGAGTAAGGAAGGCAGCCTAGAAAATAGAGAAGAGAGTTGGTGCCAGTACACACCCTTGTTTAACCCCCATTTGGATGGGGAAGAACTCAGACTGGGTGCCATTGTGCAGGACACTACCGTTCATGCCATCGTGAAGTTGCCTCGCAATGACAATGATTTTCAGTGGGCAGCCAAAACGGCTGAAGGTACACCGGAGGGCTTTTGTGTTGACTGAGTCGAAGGCCTTGGTTAGGTCAATGAAGGCCATGTACAGGTCACGACACTGTTCCCTACCCTTTTCCTGTATCTGGCGGGCAGCAAAGATTATGTCAGTGGTGCCACGTGATGGTCTAACTCTGGAGCCATACTGAGATTCTGGGAGGTAGTTTTCCGCCTGAGGAAGAAGTCTGTTTAGGAGGACTCGGGCGATAATCTTGCCAGCTACGGAGAACAGCGAGGTCCCCCGGTAGTTGCCACAGTCTGACTGGTCTCCCCTGTTCTTATAAATATTGACGATGGAGGCGTCTTTAAGAAAGTGGGGACGGCTGGTAAGCAGAGGTCCTCCTGCTTTATACACCTCGGCTGGGATTCTATCAGGCCCTGAGGCTTTGTAATTTTTCATCTGTTTGATGGCAGTAGCTACCTCATCCAAGGATGGAGAATAGCTGAGATGGAACAGCTGCCGCTTTCTTCTTGCGGAAGGTATCAGCTTTGATCCGGGACTGAGGGATGTTCTGCCAGTCATTTAAAGCAGCATGTTTATCATCGACGAGTACATTGATTGCCGGGTCATTTTCATCAAACCAGTCCTGGTGCATTCTTTTGATCTGGCCGAGGGTCTCTCTGCAGGTTTTTGTCATGACAGTGTCGAGAATACCCTATTCGGCACTGGGATTTGGGTAGTTTGTTGTCGGGTTGTTTATCAGCCTATGTTCAAGCTGCTCTCTGAAAGCATGTGCTACTGCTGGATCCTCCAGACGCTTAGTGTTAAAACCTCTTCTGGAGGCTTGCTGCCTTCGCCATTTTGGGGTGACGTGAAGTGATAGCTTGGCTCTGACGAGCCGATGATCAGTGTCGCAGTGGTCTGAGCCACGCATTGCTCGGGTAATGAGGATAACTCGGCGATCTCTTTCTCTGACAATGATGTAGTCAATGAGATGCCAGTGTGTGGATCGAGGGTGTTGCCACGAACTCTTTTACTTGTCAGCCTGCCTAAACAAGGTATTGGTGATAGTGAAGTTGTGTACAGCACACGTGCTGAGGAGGAGTAGGCCGTTAGGATTACACTTCCCTAGTCCATTTCTCCCTATGGTTCCCTGCCAAATGTCAGCATCACTGCCAACTCTGGCATTGAAGTCACCAAGGAGCACAACCTTGTCTTCTCTGGGGATGGAGGTTAGCACTCTGTCAAGGTCGGCTTAAAAGGCCTCCTTGATGTCATCCTCTGCATCCAGTGTTGGGGCGTATATACTAATGAAGAAGGCATGACGTGAGTGATTCAGTGAGACTCGGAGCGTCATGAGGCACTCGTTGATCCCAATAGCCATTTCAGTTGGCCTGTGTAGGATGCGTTGGAGGATGGCAAAGCTGACTCCATAAATGCGGTTTCTGTGAGTTGACCCCTGTCTGGAAGCTGGGACTCACTAATGGCTATGTCGATGTTATACCTAGCCAGCTCTTTTGCCACAAGTGCGGTTCTTCTTTCAGGACACTCATTTGTGCCAGTATCCAGAAGGGTCCTGACATTCGATGCAGCGACCATAAGAGGTTGTATAGTTTGTTTTTGTTTGGATCTGTGATTATGATTGTGTTTTCGCCCGCACAAGGATGACATTCCTGAGTGCGGTTGCCCAGTCAGGTTGTTTTTTTAGGCAGGCTATGTTTAGGGCACCTTTTCTAGCCCCCCTCCCCATGTGGGGTGAGCAGAGTGGCTCCTCGAAATGGCTGCTCAGTCGCACAGACAGGACCGGATTGCACTGTTACCTCGATCCCAGTGCATAAACGATCATCTTAGCTGTGCCGCCCATGTGCAGAGTTGTGACTAGAGACGCCCGGCAGTCATCTCTGCCTGTCCCTGTCGCCACTTGTCCGTCGCCATGGGACTTTTGGGGGTACAGGGGTTTTGGTATTGATGAGAGGTATGATGAGCTGGTTGATGGGTGCGCGTGAGTTGATTTATGTGGTCAGGCAGGAGCACAGGCTGCAACCACACATCTTGGCTCTCCCTTTTCCTGATTCAGTGGTGCAAGTGTTGCAACGACTGGGGAGGGGGAGAGGGAGAGTTGCAATGGACTGCCGATAGTCCAGTTTGTTGGGTTTCGCCTTAGTAGTCTGTCCATTAGGCATTGCCTTCGTCCGGCGGTGTAGTCGTTGGGTTCCCTTGTTGGTCACCTCTTCCGCCTACACCGCTGTTGGGGTCATGTTGGGGCTCTGTAAGCATGTCTGCGACGTCCCTCTGGAGCCCACTGCTACTCCGACATCCACTGCTGGTCTAGCCTGGGCCCACGAGGCACCCAGTTACCGCATGTTACCACGAGGAGGCACATCAGGAGTCTTGAAGGTGAAGAGGCTGTGTACTGGCAGAGGACTTCTTATGCAAATTGCTTCCCTGTTCGCCACGAGGACTAGCCAGCAATGGTAAATGAAAGCGAGAGGAAGCAAGCAGCGCTTGCACCTAACACTACCATAATACTGCCACACTAGACGCATTACACCACCCTGTGCACACACACACACACACACACACACACACACACACACACACACACAGTGTCCGTGTGTAATGAAATTACCATTTCTGCCTATTCTGGTAATGTGTTTGTTCCGGTCGCCTAATGTGTTGTTTGTGTGCCTATACTAACCTACCCCAACCTGGGTTTTAACTTAAACTCTTGCCACCTTACTTATTTCACTCCAAACCCAACACAACCTGGGGAGGTGAGGGAAGGTGGGGGTGTGGGGAGAGTGTGGGGAAGGTGGGGGGGGTGTGGGGGTGGGGGGAGGTGGGGGGGTGTGGGGGGTGGGGAAGGTGGGGGGGGTGTGGGGTGGGGAAGGTGGGGGGGGGTGTGGGGGTGTGGGGGGTAGTGTAGAGAGTGAGGGAAGGTGAGGGGGTGTGGGGGAGTGAGGAATGTGGGGTGTGGGGAGTGAGGGAAGGTGAGGGGGTGTGGGGAGCAGTGAGGGAGAACAGGGGAGTTTGAGGGGTGAGGGTGAGGGGGTGTGGGGGGTGGGGAAGGTGAGGGGTGTGGGGGGGTGAGGGAAGGTGGGGGGGGGTGTGGGGGGTAGAGGGGGGAGGTGGGGGGGTGGGGGAGGGGAGGGGGAAGGTGTAGAGGTGGGGAAGGAGAAGGTGGGGGAGAGAAAGTGTAGGGGAGGAGGGGTAGGGGGAGTGCAGAGAGGGGTGAGTGGGGGGGGGGTGGAGGAGGTGAGGGAAGGTGAGGGGGGGAGTGTAGAGGGAGTGAGGGGAAGGGGTGAGGGGGGGGGGGAGGAGGGTGTAGGGGGGGTGTAGAGGGGTGAGGGAAGGTGAGGGGGGGGAGAGGGAAGGTGGAGGGAGTGTGGAGGAGGAGAGGGAAGAGGTAGAGGGAGTGAGGGGGAAGTGGGAGGGGGGGGTGGGGAGCAGAGGGGAAGGGAGGGAGGTAGAGGGAGGGAGGGGGGGAGTAGAGGGAGGAGGGAAGGTGAGGGGGGGGTGAGAGGGAGGAGGGAAGGTGAGGGGGTGTAGAGGGAGGGAGGGAAGGTGAGGGATGGGGGGGTGTAGAGGGAGGAGGGGAAGGGTGGGGAGTGTAGGGGGGAGGGAAGGAGGGGGTGTAGGGGGGTGTGAGGGGAGGGGAGGGAGTGGGAGGGAGGGGAGGTGAGGGAAGGTGAGGGGGGGTAGAGAGGGGAAGGTGGGGGGGGAGGGAGGGAGTGGGGGAGGGGAAGGTGAGGGGGTGGGGGGGGGTGGAGGGAAGGGTGAGGGGGGAGGGGGGTAGTGGGGAGTGAGGGAAGGTGAGGGGGGTGAGAGGGCAGGGAGAGGGGAGTGAGGGAAGGAGGGAGTGTAGAGAGAGGAGGGAAGGGAGGGGGGTAGGGGAGGGAGGGAAGGTGAGGGGGTGTAGAGGGAGAGAGGGAGGAGGGAAGGTGGGGGGGAGTGTAGAGAGAGGGAGGGAAGGTGAGGGGGGGCAGAGGGAGGAGGGAAGGTGAGGGGCAGAGGAGGAGGGAAGGTGAGGGGGGGTGTAGAGGGAGTGGGAAGGTGAGGGGTGTAGAGGAGGAGGGAGGGAAGGTGAGGAGCAGAGGAGGAGGGAGGAGGGGTGTAGAGGGAGGAGGGAAGGTGAGGGGTGTAGAGAGGGGAGTGAGGGGAAGGTGAGGGGGGTGTAGAGGGAGTGAGGGAAGGTGAAGGGAGGTAGAGGGGAGTGAGGGAAGGTGAGGGGGGTGTAGAGGGAGGAGGGAAGGTGAGAGGAGGTAGGGGATTGAGGGAAGGTGAGGGGAGGTAGAGGGGGAGGGGAAGGTGGGGGGTGGGAGAGGAAGGCAGGGGAGGAGGGAAGGGAAGGGAGTGTGGGGGTGGGGAGGTGGGGGGTAGTGGGGGAGGGGAAGGTGGGGGTGGGGGGTGTAGAGGGGAGGAGGGGAAGGTGAGAGGTGGGGGTGTAGAGGGAGTGGGGGAGGTGAGGGGGTGTGGAGGGGTGGGGGGAAGGTGGGGAGGGTGTAGAGGTGAGGAGGTGGGGGAGTGTAGAGGAGTAGGGAGGTTAGGTGAGGGGGTAGAGGGGAGGAGGGAAGGTGAGGGGTGGTAGAGGGAGGAGGGAAGGGCAGAGGTAGAGGGAGGAAGGGAAGGTAGAGGGGGGAGGTGGAGGGGGGTAGAGGAGTGGAGGAAGGTGAGGGGGGGGAGGGAGGGGGAAGGTGGGAGGGGAGAAGGGAGGGGGGTGGAGGGAGAGGGAAGGTGAGGGGGCAGAGGTGAGGAAGCTGGGGGGGGGAGGGGAGTGGTAGGGAAGGGGGAGGGGAGTAGAGGGGAGGAGGGCTGGGTGAGGAAGGAGGGAGTGAGGGGAAGGTGAGGGGAGTGTAGAGGGAGGAGGGAAGAGGGGGAGGGAGAAGGGAGGGGAGGGGAGGGAGGGGAAGGGGAGGGGGGTGAGGGGAAGGTGGGGGAGGAGGGAGGAGGGAAGGTGAGGGGGGGTGAAGGGGGGTGGGATGGAGTGAGGGAATTGAGGGGGGGTAGAGGAGTGGGGGAAGGTGAGGGGAGGTAGAGGAGTGAGGAAGGTGAGGGGGTGTAGACGGGAGTGAGGGGGTGAGGGGGGTGTAGAGGGAGAGGGGAAGGTGGGAGGGGAGTGTAGAGGGAGTGAGGGGAAGGGAGGGGGTGTAGACGGGAGTGAGTGGGGAAGGTGAGGGGGTGCAGAAGAGGGGTGAGGGAAGGGGAGGGGTGTAGAGGGAGCAGGGAAGGTGAGGGGGGGAGTGGCAGGGGAAGGTAGGGGGTGTGAGGAAGGGAGGGGGAAGGTGGGGGGGGTGGAGGGAAGGTGGGGGGGAGGGGAGGAAGGTGAGGGGGGGTAGAGGGAGGGGGAAGGTGAGGAGGGGGAGTGTGGGGTAGAGGGAGGAGGGAAGGTGAGGGGGTGTGGGGGGTGAGGGGGAAGGTGGGGGAGGAGGGAAGGTGGAGGGGTGTAGAGAGGGAGGGGGGGAGGGGGTGTAGAGGGAGGAGGAGGTGAGGGAGGGAGAAAGAGGGGGAGGGGGTGTAGGAGGTGAGGAGGGAAGGTGGGGGGGTGTAGAGGGAGGGAGGGAAGGTGAGGGGGGTGTAGAGGGAGTGAGCGAAGGTGAGGGAGTATGGCAGGAAGGAAAACTGGAGGTTAAGGAGGAAATTAAGGAAGATGTCAAAGAGGAAGTCAAGGAGGAAGTTAAAGGGAAGTCAAAGAGGAAGTTAAGGAGGAAGTGAAGGAGGAAGATAAAGAGGAAGTCAAGGAGGAAGCTAAAGATGAAGTCAAGGAGGAAGTTAAAGAGGAAGTCAAGGAGGAAGTCAAAGATGAAGTCAAGGAGGAAGTTAAAGAGGAAGTCAAGGAGGAAGTTAAAGAGGAAGTCAAAGAGGAAGTCAAGGAGGAAGCTAAAGATGAAGTCAAGGAGGAAGTTAAAGAGGAAGTCAAGGAGGAAGTCAAAGATGAAGTCAAGGAGGAAGTTAAAGAGGAAGTCAAGGAGGAAGTTAAAGAGGAAGTCAAAGAGGAAGTTAAGGAGGAATGGAAGGAGGAAGATAATGAGGAAGTCAAGGAGGAAGTTAAAGAGGAAGTCAAGAAGGAAGTTAAAGACGAAGTCAATGAGTAAGTTAAAGATGAAGTGAAGAAGGAAGTTAAAGAGGAAGTCAAGAAGGAAGTTAAAGACGAAGTCAATGAGTAAGTTAAAGATGAAGTCAAGAAGGAAGTTAAAGAGGAAAAAAATAATTAAAACCAGGTTATGTAAGGGGCGACCTACTTCCTTAGGCGAGAAACAACATTAACGGGAATTCAAACTGTTCACACACACACACACACACACACACACACACACACACACACACACACACACACTCTTCCTATCTAAAACAGTCACGATAATATAGAGATAAGAAACATTTAATAAAGGAAAGAGAAGGGTTTTTTTTACCAGACTGGAGGTGAGATTCTTAAAGGTTAGTCGGTAAATGATTTTGTAAGTCTAACATAATTTAACCTTATCTAACGTAATATAACCTGATGTATCCTCACCTCACCCAACCTAACCTAACCTAACCTAGCCTAACCTAACCTAACCTTATCTAACGTAATATAACCTGATTTAACCTCACCTAACCCAACCCAACGTAATATAACCCAACATATCCTAATGTAACCTATTCAACCAATCTAACCTAACCTAATTTAACCTTATCTAACCTAACCTCCAACCGAACCAAAACCCAACCAAACCAAACCACATCCCAACCACCAAAACAAACCTGATGATTTAATAATCCCTTAACAATTGACATTAATCGAAGACCAAAACGAAATATCTAACCAAGCGACTCAACCTTAACTCGAGGCGTTCACTTAGCAACAACAAACTCAAATAAGGTTTTTTGAACCTTCATTTTTCTGTCCCAACTGTTGCTATGGAGCATTGATCGAATTAACAAAAGAGAGAGAGAGAGAGAGAGATTGTATGTGTGTGTGGGGGAGGTTATGTGTATGTTTGTATGTCTGTGTATGGATGAGAGAGAGAGAGAGAGAGAGAGAGAGAGAGAGATTGTGTGTGTGTGTGTGTGTGTGTGTGTAGACAAGCTAGTGGACGAGCGTGGAGGATGCGGCGGCCCACCCACTGCACTATGGCACACCACCTCGAGAGCTGTAATGGTTATTGGCTTAGTCCCACGTTTTGTGAACTCGCATAAAATATTCAGGAAAGAGGTAAAAGCCCCCAGTATAGATTATCGTAGTGAGAATACCAAACACCCACGCTGAAAGCACTCGTAAGAATCGTAGTTTGAGAAGACCAAGTGTACAGCTGTGACCTCAAAGGCTCTCGTAGACGTAGTTCAGAGAGTCAATTTACTTAAGGAACTCGTAAATATCGTAGTTTAAGAATATGAGGAAGTGTAAATAAGAGACTCGTCGTAGTTTAGAAGCACCAAGTAGATCAAGAAGGACTTAGATGATTCTGAAAGCAAAATCATCAACCACACGAGACGAAATACCACTTGATTGGTTATAAACACCGTCGATTTTTTTTCTTTTGTTAACACCTGGCGAATATTTTCCACTACTAATGAAGGGATATTGGCTGGATGGTGGAGGAGGGAGATCGTCTTGATGGTGGAACACGGAACACGGAGAGACACTGGAAACACGGAACACAGGAAGACGCTGACCCACTTCGTACACGGAACACGGGAAGACACTGACCCACTTCGAACACGGAAAGACACTGACCCACTTCGTACACGGAACACGGGAAGACACTGACCCACTTCGTACACGGAACACGGGAAGACATTGACCCACTTCGTACACGGAACACGGAAGACACTGACCCACTTCAACACGGAACACGGAAGACACTGACCCACTTCAAACACGGAACACGGAAGACACCTGACCCACTTCGTAGCACGGAAACGGAGCTCTGAGAAACAATGATCCACTTCGGAAATCCAAGATGAATACTTGAGGAAAATATTGAAGGTAAAGGAAACATTAGAAAATAAATGCTGAAGTAAATCACCTGCCACACCTTAATTACGGAAGGGTGGGGGGGAGGTGAGGGGAGAGGAAGAGGGAATAAAGGAAGGAGGGGAAAGATAAAGGAGAGAGGGGAGGTAAAGGGAAAGAGGAAAGGAAAAGAGGGGAGGTAAAGGAAAAGAGGGGAGGTAAAGGAAAAGAGGGGAGGTAAGGGAAAGAGGGAGGTAGGGAAAGAGGGGAGGTAAAGGAGAGAGGGGAAGGTAAGGGAGAGAGGGGAGGTAAAGGAAAGAGGGGGGTAGATAAGGGAAAGAGGGAGAGGTAAGGGAAAGAGGGGAGGAAGGGAAAGAGGGGAGGAAAGGAGAGAGGGGAGGTAAAGGGAAAGAGGGGGAGGTAAAGGGAGAGAGGGAAGGTAAGGAGAGAGGGGAGAAAGGAAAGAGGGGGAGGTAAGGGAAAAGAGGAGGAGGAAAGAGGGGAGGTAAAGGGAAAGAGGGGAGGTAAAGGGAGAGAGGGAAGGTAAGGAGAGAGGGGGAGGTAAAGGGAAAGAGGGGTAGATAAGGGAAAGAGGGAGAGGTAAGGGAAAGAGGGGAGGTAAAGGGAAAGAGGGGGAGGTAAAGGAAAGAGGGAGAGGTAAGGGAAAGAGGGGAGGTAAGGGGAAAAGAGGGAGGTAAAGGGAAAGAGGGGCAAAGGAGAGAGGGGAGGTAAAGGGAAAGAGGGGAGGTAAAGGAAAGAGGGGGAGGTAAGGGGAAAGAGGGGGAGGTAAGGGAAAGAGGGGGAGGCAAAGGGAAAAGGGAGGGTAAGGGGAAGATGGAGAGGTAAGGGGAATAGGGAGAGGAAGAGGTGGGGAGAATGATAAGGACGAGGATGGGAAGGGAGTGCTATATTTACCTTAAGAGAATAACTATTAAAACGGGTAATGGTAGAGTAGGGGAGGAGGAGGTGGAGGAGAAGGGAGAGGGGGGAGGAGGAGGAGAAGGGAGAGGGGGGAGGAGGAGGAGGAGGAGGGAGGAGGAGGAGGAGGAGGAGGTGAAGGAGAAGGAGGAGGTGGGAGAGGATAAAGGAGAGGAAGGAGGAGGTAAGAAGAGCAGGGAGAGGGAGGTGTAATTAGGGTGGATGAAGAGGTGAGAGGTAAGATGAGGGGTGAGAGAGGTGACTACAGTAAGGGGAAGAGGGAGATGGGAGAGAGGAAGGAAGAGGGAAGGCGAGAAGAAGGGAGAATGAGTCCACAAAACACAACACGCATACATCTTCCCCTTCCCCTTCCTCCCCCCCTTTCCCCCCAAAGCTGCCACCTAGTTATTACGCCTCGTTCACCTTGTCTGATTTACGCGACCTACGCACGCACACACGCACGCACGACACACACACACACACACACACACACACACACACACACACACACACACACACACACACACACACACACACACACACCTTCCTTCCTCCTCCGATAAAGTCATCCATACATCTTGCGTAACAATATATTATTTCACACACCTGCCATGAGGGATTTACACGTCCCAGGAGAGTCAGCTGTTGTTGTCAGGTGTTTGTGTTATCGAGAGAGAAAAACAGACGTGACTCAGTGACTTTGGGCTGTATGGGTTTGTAATTCTCCTTCATATATTTTTTTTCTACTACAGACAAGGTTCCGAAGGTTAACACGCACACTGGACACGTCAGGTTAGGTTAGGTTAGGATTAGGTTAGGTTAGGTTAGGTTAGGTTAGGTCAGGTTAGGTTAGGTTAGGTTAGGTTAGATTAGGTTATTGCCATAACCGCTAAGTTAGATTAGATATGAGATGGGAGTTTATTAATCCTGGGCCTTGATCACCTCAACATGGTATGACTGTAGTGGTACAGGTGTGGCGGTGTGGTACAGGTGTAGTACAGGTGTGGCCAGGTGTGGTCAGGTGTGGTACAGGTGTGGTCAGGTGGTACAGGTGTAGTACAGGTGTGGCCAGGTGTGGTACAGGTGTGGTCAGGTGTGGTACAGGTGTG
This sequence comes from Homarus americanus, assembly GCF_018991925.1. Lineage (NCBI taxonomy): Eukaryota > Metazoa > Arthropoda > Malacostraca > Decapoda > Nephropidae > Homarus > Homarus americanus. The sequence goes on along the minus strand of NW_024747638.1, from coordinate 47,480 downwards.
GTCAGGGCTGTGTGTTTTGTTTCCTCAGCGACAGGACGCGTGGACGGCAGCCACTATAACACTGTCTTGCCCCCTAACGTCAGGCCAATGTACAGTACATCAGGTCGATCACCCTATTGGTTTTTCTGATGAAACTCGACGTTGTGGATAACATGTCAGTAGGCAGGTCGAGGTGACGGCAGGAGTTAAGACATTGCCCTCACCCTTTCTCCTTCCCTCCACACCCTTCTCCCTTTGCTCCCTCCCTTCCATCCCTCCTTTCCTCTCCACCCCCCACCCACCCCACCTTCCCCTCTTCAATCCTCCCTCTTCCCTCTCTTCAGCCCCCTCCCCTCTGTAGTGGCACAGTCTGGCACTACGTCAGGTCGTTTTCTCCGAGCGTCTTGGTGTAATTCGATGGTGTGAGGGAGGGGCGGAGCAGCAGCAGTGGCACGACCCCCTAAAAGGACACCTTCCCAATATTATAGGTCATTTTTGGTCTTTATGGTCGTTTTTCCTATGGGCTGTGGACCGTAACTCGACCGTGGTAAGGGCAAGAGGGGTGAATCATAGCACTGTTTTGTCTCCACCATATTTTGTGCGTATGGTTGTATTTCCTGCTGAGTTATCCACTGAAACTTGACCGAAAGGAAGCGAAACTGGTCAAGGTGAGTATGACACTCATTTCTTCCCTCTGTAGGGTGGTTATGTCACTATCTTGCCTCCAGTACATTCGGTCGTCTCTCCCTTCTATTTCTTATTGGAAGTCGACGTAATGGACACAAGAAATGACATGGCCATCTCCCTTCCTCCGTGGCAAATTATGACACTGTCTTCCTCCTTACACATGACACTATCTTAACCAACCACGTAAGGGTCGATTCTTCCTGGGATTCCTGAATGAAAATCGACGATATAGAGGCGAGATCTTTATAGTGAGTATACTATTGTCTTCCCCCTTCCAAGGAGAGGTATAACACTATCTTACCCCCGTCACGGTACATTTGGTCGTTTCTCCTGTAGTTTATATTGATACCCGACACTGCAGAGACGACACAGGCAAGTATAGCACTGTCTTCCCCCCTCACACGGTACGTTTGGTCGTTTCTCCTGTAGATTTCTATGCAGATACCCGACGTTATGAGGGGGGGTTAACGACATCACCCGAGCGACGCCGTTTAGAATTCAAGAAATGCCATTCCGATAATCCTGCTCACGGACCGTATATGACGGTGGGACACGGAGGGGGAGTGTTAGTGAGAGGGAGGAGTGAGAGGGTTAGTGAGAGGGAGGAGTGAGAGGAAGAGTGTTAGTGAGAGGAAGAGTGTTAGGAGTGAGAGGTGGTGTGTTATGAGGGAGAGGGAGAGAATGAGCCAGGAGAGGAGAGAATGAGCCAGGGAGAGGAGAGGGCAGGGCAGGAGGAGAATGAGCCAGGGAGAGGGAGAGAGAATGAGCCAGGGGAGGAGAGAATGAGCCAGGGAGGAGAGAATGAGCCAGGAGGAAGAGATGGGCCAGGGAGAGGAAGATGAGCCAGGAGAGGAGAGAATGGAGCCAGGGAGAGGGAGAGAATGAGCCAGGGGAGGAGAGAATGAGCCAGGGAGAGGAAGAGAATGAGCCAGGGAGAGGGAGAGAATGAGCCAGGGAGCGTGTTCTTACAATAAGTTACCAGAAAACTTGACCTACTTTGATCACCTTAAGATGCCACGGCGGAGGGGAGGTTAGGGGTGGGGTGTAAGGGGGGTGAGGGAGGGGTGTGAGGGAGGTGGGTGATGGGAAGGGGTGAGGGGAAAGAGGTGAGGGGAAGGGGCGAGGCAGGGGGGAGGTTGAGGCATGATACTACGTTAACTTAAGGGTAAAAAAAAACTTCTCTCGTCGCCATAAAGAACTCGGGCTGCCTCTCAGCCCCAAGCCGGATGTCTGTTGAGGTAGGTTAGGTTAGGTTAGGTTAGGTTAGGTTAGGTTAGGTTAGGTTAGGCTAGGTGGAAAAAATAATTTAAAATTTCAAGTAAAACAAATGTTAAAAAATTAAATACCGTTTGGTTAAAAAAGTTAAATACATAAGTTTCATTAAAAAAGTTTACGCTAATAAAGTTGAAATAAAACAAATAAGCTAATATAAAAGTTAGATTGACCTAAGATATAATAAAATAAATTTCAGTTCAAAAAATTACAAAAAATACCGAGAGAGAGAGCTGACTGGCGTTGATTGAGTTAGCGAAAATTTTGGTCCTTTTAACTGTATACAGAAATATTATACACAGAGCTCGGGTAGTAGGCAGCTACCAAACAGGGAGGTACTACCGCCTGGGAAGACATTGGAAGCATAATGTATTGTCTAACGGTAGACCCTGCTGCCATATGACACCACAAAAATTGTGATCAAGTCCCAGGTTGCTGATCTGACTTTCTCCCTCATTTATACACAATTGCAGGGTCTCAATTGTTTCTCTTACTATTGACAACACAACATACATATATTGTTCCTCACTTTTGATTTTTATTTTTTTCATTTTTGTATTTCTTTATAGTTCTTTATTATTATTATTATTATTATTATTATTATTATTATTATTATTATTATTATTATTATTATTGTTATCATTATTAATTTATTTTACTTTTTATCAAAATGTATTTACTATGAAAAATTATTACATCCCCCCCCCCGGTGTGAGTCAGTGACCTGTGCCTGGGAGAGATAATCCCGTAAAAAAATAATAATAAAAATAAAATAAATAAATAAAAATGATGATGACAGTAAGTACTGTTTGGCTGTCAGGGTGTAGGTGATGAGAGCTCTTGGGTGTGGGGGTGGGTGGTGGCGTGGGTGTGTGGGTGGTGGGTGTGGGGGGGTGGGTGGTGGCGTGGGTGGTGTGGGAGGTGGGTGTGGGATGGTGGGTGGTGGCGTGGGTGTGTGTGTGGGTGGGTGTGGGGTGGGTGGTGGCTGGGTGTGTGGGAGGTGGCGTGGGTGTGTGGGTGGTGGGTGGGTGGTGGGTGTGTGTGGGAGGTGGGTGTGGGGGGTGGGTGGTGGCGTGGGTGTGTGGGAGGTGGGTGTGGGGGGTGGGTGGCGTGGGTGTGTGGGAGGTGGGTGTGGGGGTGGGTGGTGGCGTGGGTGTGTGGGTGGTGGGTGTGGGTGGTGGCGTGGGTGTGTGGGTGGTGGCGTGGGTGTGTGGGTGGTGGGTGTGGGGGTGGGTGGTGACGTGGGTGTGTGGGAGGTGGGTGTGGGGGGTGGGTGGTGGCGTGGGTGTGTGGGAGGTGGGTGTGGGGGGGTGGGTGGTGGCGTGGTGTGGGAGGTGGGTGTGGGGTGGGTGGTGGCGTGGGTGTGTCGGTGTGTGGGAGGGTGGTGTGGGGGTTGGTATATTTTTTTTCTTTTGTAGAAAAGGAGGGTGAAGGAAGATTAGAGGTGGGGAAGAGTTATAGTTCGGAACTGAAGAAATTTAGGAGGAGAGGTAAGAGAGGGCGGGCTGACCGCCTAGCTAAGCTAATAATTGTGTTGTGTGGGGTTGGTATGGGTGGTGGACTCACCCCCCTCCGACACCCCGTCACTCCCACACTGACCCCTCCTCCTGGCCCCTCACTCCCCTGACCCCTCACCTCCCACCCCGACACCCCCTGACCCCCCTCCTCCGCCTCACCCCCCCTCCAATCCCCCCCCTCCCCACCCCTCACTTCGCCTGACCCCCTCATTCCCTTGACCCCTCCCGACCCCCTGACCCCCCTCCTCCCCTGACCCCCCCCTCACTTCCCTAACCCCACTCACTCCCCTGACCCCTCCTCCCCTGACCCTCCACTCCGCCTGACCCCTCACTCTGACCTCCCTCACTCCCCGACACCCCCTGACCCCTCAACCCCTAACCCTCCTCCGCCTGACTCCCCTCAATCCCCTGACCCACTCACTTGCCTGACCCCCCTCATTCCCCTTGACCCCTCACTCCCCTGACCCTCTCCTCCCCCTGACCCCTCACTCCCCCTAACCCCTCCTCCTGACCCCCTCACTCCCCGACACCCCTGAGCCCTCAATCCCCTGACCCCTCACTCCTCCTGATCCCCTCATTCCCCTTGACCCTCCTCCCCCTTACTCCCCCGACACCCCAGCCCTCACTCCGCCTGACCCCTCCTCGACCCCCCTCCTCCCCAGCCCTCCCTCCCCTGACACCTAGTTAACAGCCACGGCAGTCATCGGGGCTTATATACCACCATAGAGACAGCCAGCTTATACGGGGGTAGTGCGACACCTTTGACTTTGTTGTACAAGAGTAGGTGACGTGTGTGTGTGTGTGTGTGTGTGTGTGTGTGTGTGTGTGTGTGTGTGTGTGTGTGTGTGCTTTTTATTATTTTTCTTCTCTCTCTCTCTTACCAATCTTATCATTTGTCCCTTCCTTTCTCTCCCTAACCCCCTTATTCCTTCCCTATCCCTCTTTCCTCCCTAAATATCTCCCCAAAACCAATTCTCTTCCCTCGCCTTTCCTCTTTCATCTCCTTAAGACTCTCCTCCCCTCTCCTCTCCCTTCCCTACCTCTCTCTCCCTTTCCTCTCTCCCTTTCTCTCCTTTCCCCTCCTTCCTCTCTCTCCTCTCTCCTCCTTCTCTACCTCTCCTCTCCTCTCTCCTGCCTCTCTCCTCTCCCTTCCCTACCTCTCTCTCTCCCTTTCCCTCCCTTTCTCCCTCTCCTCTCCCCTGCGTCTCTCTCCCTCTCCTCTCCCCTCTCTCCTGCCTCTCTCTCTCCTCCCCCTTCCCTACCCCTCTCTCTCCTTTCCTCTCCCTTTCTCTCCCCCTCCCCCTCTCTCTCTCCTCTCCTTTCCCCCTTCCCTACCTCTCTCTCTCCTTTCCCTCCCTTTCTCCCCTGCGTCTCTCCTCCTCTCCTCTCCTCTCCCCTGCCTCTCTCTCCTCCCCTCTCTCTCTCCTCTCCCTCTCCCCTGCCTCTCTCTCCTCCCCTCTCTCTCTCCTCTCCTCTCCCTGCCTCTCTCTCCTCCCCTCTCTCTCTCCTTTCCTCTCCCTTTCTCTCCTCTCCCTCTCCCCTCCCTCTCCCTCCTCCCCTCTCTCCTCCTCTCCCCTGCCTCTCTCTCCTCCCCTCTCTCCTCTCCCCTGCCTCTCCCTCTCCCTGCCTCTCCCTCTCCTCCCCTCTCTCTCTCCTCTCCTCTGCCTCTCTCTCCTCCCTCTCTCCTCTCCTCTCTCCTGCCTCTCTCTCCTCTCCCTGCCTCTCTCCCCTCTCCCCTCTCTCTCCCTCTCCTCTGCCTCTCCTCCCCTCTCTCCCCTCTCCTCTCCTGCCTCTCTCTCCTCTCCCTTCCCCTACCTCTCTCTCTCCTTTCCCTCCCTTTCTCCCCTCTCCTCTCTCCCCGTCTCTCTCCTCTCCCTTTCCTCTCTCCTGTTCTCTCTCCTCCCCTCTCCTCTCTCCTCTCCTCTCTCCTGCCTCTCTCTCCTCCCCTCTCTCCTCTCCCCCACGAGGTAAGTAAGATAATTAAGCCACGGGTCATAAACTAAGAGATTATCCTAGTTAATCACCAGTAGAGGTTGATTCCTGTTCCGTGTAGCTCTGTTCCGTGTGACTGTTCCGTGTAGCTCTGTCGTGTGACTGTTCCGTGTAGCTCTGTTCCGTGTGACTGTTCCGTGTAGCTCTGTTCCGTGTAGCTCTGTTCCGTGTAGCTCTGTTCCGTGGCTCTGTCCCTGTAGCTGTTCCGTGTAGCTCTGTTCCGTGTGACTGTTCCGTGTAGCGCTGTCCCGTGTAGCTGTGTTCCGTGTGAATGTTCCGTGTAGCTCTGTTCCGTGTGACTGTTCCGTGTAGCTCTGTTCCGGTGACTGTTCCTTGTAGCTCTGTTCCGTGTGACTGTTCCGTGTAGCTCTGTTCCGTGTCTGTTCCTGTAGCTCTGTTCCGTGTGACTGTTCGTGTAGCTCTGTTCATGTGACTGTTCCGTGTACCTCTGTTCCATGTGCCTGCTCCATGTACCTCTGTTCCATGTGCCTGCTCCATGTACCTCTGTTCCATGCCTGCTCCATGTACTCTGTTCCGTGTGACTGTTCCATGTACCTCTGTTCCGTGTGACTGCTCCATGTACCTCTGTTCCATGTACCTGCTCCATGTACCTCTTTCCGTGTGACTGTTCCATGTACCTCTGTTCCATGTGCCTGCTCCATGTACCTCTGTTCCATGTGCCTGCTCCATGTACCTCTGTTCCATGTGCCTGCTCCATGTACCTCTGTTCCGTGTGACTGTTCCGTGTACCTCTGTTCCATGTGCCTGCTCCATGTACCTCTGTTCCATGTGCCTGCTCCATGTACCCTTGTCCATGTGCCTGCTCCATGTACCTCTGTTCCGTGTGACTGTTCCATGTACCTCTGTTCCGTGTGACTGCTCCATGTACCTCTGTTCCATGTGCCTGCTCCATGTACTCTGTTCCGTGTGACTGTTCCATGACCTCTGTTCCATGTGCCTGCTCCATGTACCGCTGTTCCGTGTGACTGTTCCATGTACCTCTGTTCCATGTGCTTGCTCCATGTACCTCTGTTCCGTGTGGCTGTTCCTGTACCTCTGTTCCGTGTGACTGGGTCTATATACCTCTGTTCCGTGTGACTGCTCCATGTACCTCTGTTCCGTGTGACTGCTCCATGTGACTCTGTTCCGTGTGACTTCCATGCTCTGTTCCCGTGTGGCTGTTCCTGTACCTCTGTTCCGTGTGCTGTTCCCTGTACCTCTGTTCCGTGTGACTGGGTCTATATACCTCTGTTCCGTGTGACTGCTCCATGTACCTCTGTTCCGTGTGACTGTTCCATGTACCTCTGTTCCATGTGCTTGCTCCATGTACCTCTGTTCCGTGTGGCTGTTCCCACCTCTGTTCCGTGTGACTGGGTCTATATACTCTGTTCCGTGTGACTGCTCCATGTACCTCTGTTCCGTGTGACTGCTCCAGTGACTCTGTTCCGTGTGACGTTCCATGTACCTCTGTTCCGTGTGACTGCTCCATGTGACTCTGTTCCGTGTGACTGCTCCATGTACCTCTGTTCCATGTGCTTGCTCCATGTACCTCTGTTCCGTGTGACTGTTCCCTGTACCTCTGTTCCGTGTGGCTGTTCCCTGTACCTCTGTTCCGTGTGACTGGGTCTATATTACGTCATAAATTCTCCACTCGAGGGTGACCACTGTGACTCGAGAGGCTACTTCGAGCGTGACCAGGAAGGGGGTGTGCCATCCATTCATCTACCCAACCACTGAGTCGAATGAGGTCACGTGTGATTAGGGGTCAAGATGCAGAGATTGGATTGGTCTTTGATTGGATGGTGAGATGTAACGATTGGATAGAATTTGGTTATGTGGGATTGGGTAGGTATTAAGAAGTCATGATTGGTTGGATTTATTTACATTAATTAGGTGAGGAGCCCTGATTGGCTAGTCACGCGACATGGTGGTGATGAGATTGGTAAGGATACTCTGATTGGCAGATTCGACGAATTGATGAAGTCCTGGAGCACGCTGATTGGTGGATTCTCTCACCTGAAGGGCAACAAGGCGTTCTGATTGGTGTATTAAATCATTTGGTATACCTGGTGTGTGTGTGTGTGTGTGTGTGTGTGTGTGTTGATATGTGTGTATATATAAAGTACATACGGTTTTATACATACATGTGACTGTAAGTGTGTGTAAGTATTTTAGAATAGACAGACAGACAGCTAGAAAGACAGACAGACAGACAAACAAACAGACAGACAGACAGACAGACAGACAGACAGACAGACAGACAGACAGACAGACAGACAGAGAGAGAGAGAGAGAGAGAGAGAGAGATGCAATACCACCGCTATTAATTAATTATTCTGTAGCAACTGTGATTGAGCTTATTAAACGACACTAATTACAGGTAATGAGTCTGTGTTTACACCTGAGGATCTCTCTCTCTCAAATTAACCGACACAAACATATCAAAGTCACAAACAAACATAAATATATATATATACTTTACACACACACACACACACACACACACACACACACACACACACGGTCATGCGCTATTATCCCCATGACCATGAATATTGCATGATATGTAAATTGACTGATTGTATGAAATTACAATCCAGGTCGAGCTTACTATGACACACACACACCTCCATACATGACACACCACCATGCATGACAAAAACGTACATACATACATACATACATACATACATACATACATACATACACACATACCTACTCGTCCCCTGTATAATCTAATAGTGTAACCATCATTCATAGTTACAATACAACCGTTACAACATTAACTACTCCAGTGACATGTAGTGGTGAAATACATTGGTGATAAACAGTTAGGTTAGGTTAGGTTAGGTTAGGTTAAGGTAGGTTGGGTTGGGTTAAGTTAAGTTAGGTTAGGTTGGGTTAGGTTAGGTTAGGTTAGGTTAGGTTAGGTTAGGTTAGGTTAGGTTAGAGGTTGACAGGTAGAATGACAGGTGCAGAAGGATGGGGCACTACCAAATCTTAATTCATGTGTCCTCCATCACCCACCCACTCAGGACAGCCAGGTGTACAAATAGAATTCATATATGGACAACCCCTCCTCCACACCCCTACCCCACCCCACCCCTCCTCCACCCCCTACCCACCCCCCACCCCCCACCTCTCTTCCCCACCACCACCACAAAAATATATATAATAATAATCTTTGGTACTTAAGGACAGAGAGATGCTTGATGTGTTATGTATATATATAAGTCCAGGTACAGCCTAAGAGTTCCCTTTCGTGGTAATGGTATGTGTATGTGTATGTATGTGTGTGTGTGTGTGTGTGTGTGTGTGTGTGTGTGTGTGTGTGTGTGTGTGTGTGTGTGTGTGTGTGTGTGTGTCCTCTCTCCTCCTTCACCTCCACCTTTCCCTCCTCCTCTCTACCTCCTCATTCCTACCTTCCCTCTCTCTTCCTTCTTCCTCCTCTCCCCCCTTCTCCCTTCCTCCTTACCTTCCTCCTTCCAACTCTTCCCTCCCCTTCCCTCCTGCTTCAACCCCCACACACACACACAGAGGATCGTCCAGGCCGGGTAAGAGTCCAGACCAAGAGAGAGTAAGAGCGAGAAGAAGGAGTCCTCGTAATACCATTTTGGTGAGTCTGAGTTTGACAGATTTACCGAAGCTTAATAATACCTGGAGGTAGTGGTGGGCATTTGGGGTCCGTTCTGTCTGTCTGTTTGTCCGTCTATCTGTCTCTTTCCTCTGTCTCTCTCTCTTCCCTGTTATCCTCGTTTTCATCCCTCCAGACAGACAGAAAGCAGAAAGAGACAGACAGACAGACAGACAAAACACTCCATACATCATTATATAAACAAGAATCACTTCTATCCTCTTCATAACTCATCATATAGGATATACCAGGGGCAGAAGTATGGTATATTAGACCTCCAGGGTATATCAGGTTGTTATTTAAGAGGCCTATAATGTGATGGAGTATGATAGAGTGTCCTTAAACATATTGGCATTATTAAATACACTTATTGTATAAGGGGGGGTTAATATCGTGGTGTAATTTGTCACCTTCGATCATTTGGTGTGGTGATGTTGTTGGAGGTGTTTTGTGATGTTGTGATGTTAATGTTGTGATGTTGTTATTGGTGTGATTTTGTGATGTTAATGTTGTGATGTTGTGATGCTGTTCTTGTTGTGTTTTTGTGATGTTATTGTTGTGATGTTAGTGTTGTGATGTTGTTATTGTTGTGATGCTGTTCTTGTTGTGTTTTTGTGATGTTGTTATTGTTATGTTAAATTGTTGTTGTTATTTGTTGTGTTGTTGTTGTGTTGTTGTTGTGTTAAGATGTTAAGTGTTGTGTGTTGTTGTTGTGTTGTGATGTTAGTATGTTGTGTTGTGTTGTGATGTTAAATTGTTGTGTTGTTGTTGTTGTGTTGTTGTTGTTGTTGTATTTATAAGCTTTAGTTTGGTGATTCATTCTATCTTTCTTTCTTTTCTCTCTCTCTCTCTCTCTCTTTTTTCTTCTCCGTCCGTGTTTCATTTATTTCTTTTTGTCAGTTTTTCTTTTTGTCTTTTTTGTCTCTGTATCTCATCACCACCACACTACCTGCAACACCCACACCACCCTCACCACTACACCACCCCACACCACACCACCACTACCCCACACCACCACACCACCACTACCTCTACACCACACCACACCACAAACACACTACCACCCACCACCACTATCACACACCACACCCACATCTACCACCACCATCACCACTATACTACCCACACCACCACCACTTTACCCACACCACTATCACCACACCACCACTATCACTAACACCACACCACCACCACCTATACCCACCACCCACCCACCACTACCACACCACACCATCACCACTATCACCATACCACACCACCACCACTATTACACACCACCATCACCACACACCACCACACTATAACCTAACACCACACACACCCCACCACCACACCCCACCACACCATACCCCACCACTGTTACCACACCACCACAACCACACCACTACCACCCACACCACCACCACTATCACCTAACACCACACCACCACCACCATCACCACACCACCACCCCACCACTACCAAACCACCACCATCACCACCACCACACCACCACCACATCACCACCACCACTATCACCCCATCACCACACCACCACCACCATCACCACACCACCACCATATCACCACACCACCACCACTATTACCACACCACTCACCACACCACCTATCACCACACACCATCACCACTATCACCACCACATCACCACCATCACCACCACACCACCACACCACACACCACTATCACCACACCACACCATCACCACTATCACCCACCACACTATCACACCACACCATCACCACTACACCACACCACACCACTATCACCACACCACCACCACTATCACCCACACCACCACCATCACCACCAAACCATCACCACTATCACCACACCACCACCACCATCACCACACCACACACCACCACCACTATCCCACACACCACCACCTTTATCACCACACCACACCACCACCCCACCACCACTACCACACCATCACCACTATCACCACACCACACCATCACCACTATCACCCACACCACCACCACTATCACCACACCACCACCATTATCACACCCACACCACCACCACTATCACCACACCACCACCACTATCACCACAACACACCAATCACCCACCACCACCGTGGAGGCAGCGGCGGCGGCTCAGGAACCTACATACTCAGCGAATAATTTCAATTGACTGGTCTAGCGTCAGGCCTGCTCACCTCGAGGCTTCCTGGTATGTTAATGTCCAGGTCTGTGGAGGCGGGGTCTGGAGGAGGTCTGGAGGAGGTCTGGAGGAGGTCTGGAGGAGGGCTGGAAGAGGCTGGAGGTCTGGGAGGAGTTCTGGAGGATGTCTGAAGGCTGTCTAGAGGAGGTCTGGAGGATGTCTGAAGGATATCTGGAGGAGGCTGGAGGAGGTCTGGAGGAGGGCTGGAAGAGGCTGGAGGAGGTGGAGGTCTGGAGGAGTTCTGGAGGATGTCTGAAGGATGTCTAGAGGATATCTCTGGAGGAGGGCTGGAGGAGGTCAGAGGAGTCTGAAGGATATCTGGAGGAGGTCTGGAGGAGGGTCTGAGGGACGGTCTCTGGAGGAGGGCTGGAGGAGGTCTGAACAATCTGGAGGGAGGGATGGAGGGGCTGGAGGATATCAGAGGGAGGGCTGGAGGGGGAGGTCTGGAGGGAGGGGAGGAGGGCTGGAGAGCTGAAGGAGGTCTGAGGGAGGTCTGAGGAGGCTGGAGGAGGAGGACTGGGTGAAGATGGAGGTCTGGGAGGCTGGGTGAGGTTAGAGGGGTAGAGGGTGGGGGTAGGGGTGGGGGTGGGGGTGGAGAGGGTGGGGGTAGAGGGTAGGGGGTGGGAGGGTAGGGGTGGGGGGTGGGGTGGGGTAGGGGTGGGGGTGGGTGGGGGTGGGGAGTGGGGTGGGGGTGGGGTGGGGTGGGGGTAGGGGGTGGGGGGGTAGGGGGGTGGGGGTGGGGGGTAGAGGGGGTTATTCAGTAAAGTGTAAGATGAAGGGGATCAGAGGGTGACTGGGATTAGTTGGGGGTCATAGTGATGGGAGACACAGACATACACAACACACCATGACACATACACACCATAACACCACTATAACACACATACACACCATAACACACCACAACACACTATAACACACACAACACACATACACACCATAACACACCACAACACACTATAACACACCATAACACACACCACAACACTATAACACACTATAACACACCACAACACACTATAACACACTATAACACACCACAACACACACTATAACACACATACACCATAACACACCACAACATATAACACACCATTACACACCACACAACACACATAACACACTATAACACACCACAACACACACAACTACATACACACCATAACACACCACAACACACCATAACACACATACACACCCCATAACACACCACAACACATAACACACCATTACACACCACAACACACTATAACACACTATAACACACCACCAACACACACCATAACACACCACAACACACTATAACACACCATTACACACAACACACATACACACTATAACACACCACAACACACTATAACACACATACACACCATAACACACAACACACTATAACACACTATAACACACCACAACCACTATAACACACACTACACACTATAACACACCACAACACACCATAACACACATACACACCATAACACACCACAACACACTATAACACACCAAACACCACAACACACATAACACCTATAACACACCACAACACACTATAACACACATACACACCATAACACACAACACACCACAACACACATACACACCATAACACACACAACACACTATAACACACCATGACACACATACACACCATTACACACCACAACACACTATAACACACTATAACACACACACACACTATAACACACATAACACCATAACACCACAACACACCACAACACACTACACACTATAACACACCACAACACACTATAACACACTATAACACACCACAACACACTATAACACATCAATACATCACTTTCAACTATAAAAACAAAATCGACCTTTGACAAATAAAATCTGTTTTTCATTTTTCTTTTTAATTTGGACAATCAAACTCACTATTTTAATCCTGTTAAAAAAAATAAAATAAAAATTATTGACGATATAAAAAATAAATCCTTTGTTTACATCCACTAATAGAGACGGAAATGTAGAGAGAGAGTGAGAGAAAGATGAAGGAAAATAAAGAAAGAAGGCAGAAAGAGACAAAATGAAGAAGACGAAATAAAAATAAGAGAAATAAAAGAAAGAAATAAAATAAGAAAATGAAAGAAGAAAGACGAAGAAATAATGAAAGAAAGACATGATGAAGCAGGTAAGATCTGGAGATAACATTGGTCATCTCAAAACCACCTTTACTCAGCAATATAAATCTGGTCATTTTTTACTCCGTCTCATCTCCAATCTCCGGCTACACCTGTGCTGTCGGGAATCTTTATTACTAATTGCTTACCTGTGTTGTGACCCATATGTGCTCTTGACCCATCGGTTATCATATTAATAATAATATTAATGGTTGCCCCTCGTGTAACGAGGATGGCCGGCCCTAGGGCCACCTAGGCCTGAATTTGTTTAAGGTGTAGAAGCTGTCGCCAACACAACAACCACACCCTGAGTTAACGAGCTGCATGACCCAGTGTCAAGGAATAGTCCGAGAAGACCGGACAACTCGCCAACTGCACTGGCTAACCATTACCCCGGAATACGATCTGCAACTCGATTAACATCCAGGTTCCCAATTACTGCTGGGTAGCCAGAGGCAAATGGCGTAAAGAAACTTGCCCACTAAAGGGAATAAATCTATAAGTCTTTGGGTTTTATAAAGAATAAATATCTACATGTCATTGGGTTTAATGAAAGAGACTAATCTAGAAACATTTTGGGGCTTAACGAAAGAGAGAATAAATTTATATTATACACGTCTTTGGATTGAACTAAGAAATGTAAATAAAAAAAACATTAAAAACTAGGATACATCAGGTTAGTTAACGCTAAGGCTCTTAAAAATTGTCTTGAAATAAACTGGGGTGTTTATTCTTCAGGTGATTTACAATTTCTTCTGTGAGTTTAACCTTTAATCTTCTTAAGCTAAAATAAATTCTCAGGGAGTCTCAGAGAACACACACACACACACACACACACACACACACATACAGAGACAGGTATGATGGCTCTTAATTAATCATCATCTTTCATCAGCCCTCACCACTTAACAACTCAAATTACTGTACTATCCAGAACACACACACACACACACACACACACACACACACACACACACACACACACACACACACACACACACACACACACATTCTCCTCTCCTCCCGTCAGTCCATTGTTGGTCTACCGTCTCTCCATTCCTTGCCCACAATCCTCCATGAAGTAAAACAAAAGAATGCTGCCACACAGGCGTCGCCAGCCACAACCTCGGTCGGTATGCTGCCTGTCGTGATGATGATGATGATGATGATGATGATGATGATGATGATGATGATGATGATGATGGGATGATGATGGTAATGGTGGTTGTGGCGGTGGCTGTTGATGATGATGATGATGATGATTATGATGATGATGCGCTCTATGTCGTACAGGCCGACTGTTTGAGATCAGCATCACATGAGGCTCTGGGATCACATGAGGCTCTGGGATCACATTGGGGCTCTGGGATCACATGAGGGGCTCTGCGATCACATGGGGGGCTCTAGGATCACATGAGGGGCTCTGGGATCACATGGGGGCTCTGGGATCACATGAGGGGCTCTGGGATCACATGAAGCTCTAGGATCTGTGGGGCTCTGGGATCACATTGGGGGCTCTGGGATCCATGAGGGGCTCTGCGATCACATGAGGGGCTCTAGGATCACATTGGGGCTCTGGGATCAATGAGGGGTTCTGGGATACATGAGGCTCTGGGATCACATGGGGTTCTGGGATCACATGAGGGGCTCTGGGATCACATGGGGGCTCTGGGATCACATGAGGGCCTCTGGTATCACATGGGGCTCTGGGATCACATGAGGGCTCTGGGATCACATGAGGGCTCTGGTATCACATGGGGGCTCTGGGATCACATGGGGGCTCTGGGATCACATGGGGCTCTGGGATCACATGAGGAGCTCTGGGATCACATGGAGGGTAGGGAGGCGACGGAAGCAGGTGTGGCAGCCAGAGAGCAACAGTACTACCACACACCAGATGCTAAGTGGTGCTGGGGTGGTGCTGGGGTGGTGCTGGGTGGTGCTGGGGTGGTGCTGGGTGATGCTAGGTGGTGCTGGGGTGGTGCTGGGTGATGTTAGGTGGTGCTGAATGATGCTGAGTAGCACTAGGCGATCCTGAGTGAAGCTGGGAGGTGCTGAACGATGCTGAGAGAGGCTGAGTAATGCTGGCTTGATACATACATACTGAGAATGACGTCACTATACTAAACAAAAACAATAAACCCCAAAAAAATAATAATAAGTAAAAACAAAAATATAAACGACTAGAAGTAAGATAATAAGTAAAACAAAATATAAACGACTATAAAGTAAGACAATAAGTAAAACAAAAATATAAACGACTATAAGTAAGACAATAAGTAAAACAAAATATAAACGACTATAAGTAAGACAATAAGTAAAACAAAATATAAAACGACTATAAGTAAGACAATAAGTAAAAAAAAATATAAACGACTATAAGTAAGACAATAAGTAAAACAAAATATAAACGACTATAAGTAAGACAATAAGTAAAACAAAAATATAAACGACTAGAAGTAAGACAATAAGTAAAACAAAATATAAACGACTATAAGTAAGACAATAAGTAAACAAAATATAAACGACTATAAGTAAGACAAAAAGTAAAACAAAATATAAACAGACTAGAAGTAAGACAATAAGTAAAACAGAATATAAACGACTAGAAGTAAGACAATAAGTAAAACAAAATATAAACGACTATAAGTAAGACAATAAGTAAAACAAAATATAAACGACTATAAGTAAGACAATAAGTAAAACAAAATATAAACGACTATAAGTAAGACAATAAGTAAAACAAAATATAATCGACTATAAGTAAGACAATAAGTAAAACAAAATATAAACGACTATAAGTAAGACAATAAGTAAAACAAAATATAAACGACTATAAGTAAGACAATAAGTAAAACGAAATATAATCGACTATAAGTAAGACAATAAGTAAAACAAAATATAAACGACTATAAGTAAGACAATAAGTAAAACAAAATATAAACGACTATAAGTAAGACAATAAGTAAAACAATCAAATACAACTTTTAAACATGAAAACACCATAAAGAGAGAATTGAAACCCTAACCCAAAATAAAAACAATAAGGTAATCAATAAGTTTCTGAAGAGGAGACAAAAAGGATCCAATCCCTTATGTGTGAGAGAGAGAGAGAGAGAGAGAGAGAGAGAGAGAGAGAGAGAGAGAGAGAGAGATTATTAGTTTTTTATCATCTTTCTCCTGTCTCTTCTTTCTCCCTTAATCCTCCCCGTCTCTCTCTTTTTCATTTACTTTATCGTACTTTCTTTGTCTCTCTTTCTTTATCTCTCTTTTTTTCTCTTCCACTTATATTAATTTTCTTTTACTTTCTTTTTCACACTCTCTCCCCTACTCTCACTCTCTCCTACTCCCTTTCTCTCTCTCTCTCTGCTATTCTCACTCTCTCCTTCTCTCTCTCTGTCTCCTCTTCCCTCTTTCTCTTCAACTAAAATAAAGAGAAAATATGTTATGAGAGATTATCAGACCTGTACCATCTCTACCTCCCCTTCTCTTTATCTCTCTCTTAATCTCCTTCTTTATCTCTCTCTCTCTCTCTCTCTTTGTGTTGTCTCTTTTACGTAACGAAGCACATGGAGATCACGTGTGTTAGATTAAGACTTTAAAAACATCAAAGGTGTGTGTGTGTGTGTGTGTGTGTGTGTGTGTGTGTGTGTGTTGTGTGTGTGTGTGTGTGTGTGTGTGTGTGTGTGTCTGTGTCTGTGTCTGTGTGTGTGTGTGTGTGTGTGTGTGTGTGTGTCTGTGTCTGTGTGTGTGTGTCCATCAGATAATCCCCACACCGTGTTTTGCTGGAGCACTTCACTATTTTTCTATGACAAGGACTGTGAGTGTTTTCAGGGGGTGAGGAGAGAAGGCGGATAAAGAATGAGGGAAGGATAGTAAGCAAGGAAGGAGTAGGAGTAGGAGGAGGAGGAGGAGGAGAGGAGAAGCTTGAGATTTAACTCCAAAGCTTAAAATATTCTTTTTTTAATGTGATGCAAGGAAAAAAAATGATGCCACAATGACGTCAGCTTACAATCTGACGTCATAAGGTCTATATTGAACGATGATTAAAGGGAAAAATGAAATGAACGATACTTAAAGAAACAAAAACATACTGAACGATACCTAAAGAAAAAACATTGAACGACACTTAAAGAAATAAAAACATGTTGAACGATAATTAAAGAAACCGTATTTACCAGGTTTAAGCCAACCACATAATGACCCAGTTACAGGTGCCGGATGCTGCCAGGTGTCCAGACAGTTTTGTCCACACCTGTACATAGTTAATGAGGGGTGATTACAATGACCTTTCCCGAGGGTCATTATCTTCATTATCTGGAACTATTGTAGTGATGATGTGAGGGACGATGATATAATGACTGATGGTGATGATGATGATGTTAATGATGATGAGGTGATGGTGATGGCGTGATGATAATGGTGATGATGATGCTAGTGTTAATGATGATCGGGGGTAATGATGGTGGTGATGGTGTAATGGTGAAGGGTGGGATAATGAAGGCGATGAGTGTGGTGGTGAGTGATGGGATAATGATAGTGATGACGATGAGGATGGTGATGGTAGTGATAGTGGTGGTGATAGTGGTGGTGATAGTGGTGGTGATAGTGGTGGTGATAAATGATAAAAAAATAATTAAACCAAAAATATAGTGACGAACATGACCACAGTGACATTAACAGTGAATATACTAGTGATGATAGTGATGGTGATAGCCATGATAACGGAACCAGTGATAGTGAATAAGGATAATGAGAAAGACTCTTAACAACGGCGAAAATAATAGTGAGTCATATATTCTACGTGACAGTGACGTCATTGATAGTGAGGCATTAAAATAGTGATAATGACGATATAAGTGACGAAAAAAAAAATAATGACGAACATGACAATAAAAGACGAAAGTGAAAAAATACGAGAATAAAAAACTAAAACAAAGTAAAAAACACGAACAAAAAAATAAACTGACGAAATGAAAAAAAAAATCAAAAAATTAAAAAGGACGAATAAAATGAAAATTAAAGTTGACGAAATTGAAACAAAATCGAAGAAATAGACGATAATAAGGAAATAACGACGATGCTTAGTGATGACAGAGAAGACATAAACAAACAAACATTTATTACGACTGAAATTTAAATATACAAATAAGCCCGATATTTAATACTCTCACTATCAGCGTCACTCTACTCGCTACCATCACTATAAACAACGCGGCCAATGGATGTTTGGCTAAGATGCTAAACATAAACAAACTTGGTGTAGGTAAACGATAATAATTGTTTATAGTCGTGACCAATACACACAGCTGTTAATAAACTCGAGTGGACTCTGACACGATGACAGCGATGGTCGTGAATACTGTATATGGTGATAGTGAAGTTAATGAGAGAGATAATGATGAATAATTGAATAAAGAGATAATGAATAGTCAATAATAAGAGATTAAGTCAACAAAAATAAAGAAAGAGAGAGATGAATAGTCAATAACAAGAGATAATGAATAGTCAATAATGAAGAGAGATTGAAGTCAACAAAAAATAAAAATTACAAAACAATAACACATTTAATCTCTGCGACGAAGTGACACGACAACAGCCGCCGGACAGATGCCACATGTCACCACTGTATTAAATTCTCTATAACACTTTTTTTCTCTACGAACTGATTTTATAGAATTCAGTCAAAACTAAACACTGGTATTTTATGAGTTAGATATTTGGGTATTATTTGTCCTGACGTCACCCAAGGAGGAAGGTTGGAGTTGAAATAATAACTCAATCAAACCGTTAATCCCGAACTGGTAACTCAACCCCGGCCAGGAGCTCTCACACCATTACAACGAAAGAAATGAATTAATTTGTCATCTGGTAAAAATAAAACATAAAAATGATAACAACTCACTTTATAAAATAGCGATTAAAACCACAACGATGGCTGACAAACACTTCACCACTAAGGCAGACTTTTGTTTATCTTCAACCAAGGAACACAAATAATATACGTATCATTGAGAAGTAGAACACTGAAAAAAAAAACCACGATAATATTTTAGAGAAAAACATTCACCATCACACTGACACACTTAATAAAAATTTAACGTACATAAGTATTAATAAAGAAGGCTTATTAAATTGCCAACACCATTATACAAAATTGAAGGGAAATAATAATGATGATTTTCTGATTTAAACTATCAGTACTGTGGATTAGGGTGATGTACGCGGCAGAATTTAGGTATTTTTAGTTGAAGGATGAGATCGGTTATAAAACAAAACCCCAAACTACCAAATCTATCCTATCCAAAAACTACCTTAATTTCAAGTACTTAATCTAACGTACTGTATATCTTAACCTAACAACACATTTTGAACCTGAATAAACCTAATCTAACAAACCAAACCTAACCTAACTAAACCAAACCTAACTAAACCAAACCTAACCAAACCTAACCTAACTAAACCAAACCTAACCTAACTAAACCAAACCTAACTAAACCAAACCTAACCTAACCTAACCTAACTAAACCAAACCTAACCTAACTAAACCAAACCTAACTAAACCAAACCTAACCTAACACAACCTAACCAACCTAACAACTAAACCCAACCCAACCTAACCTAACCCAACACTTTACATTACCGAACCTCAAATAAACCCCAACCTAACTAAATCAAACCTAACCCAACTAAAACCAAACCTAACTAAACCAAACCTAACTAACTAAACCAAACCTAACCCAACTAAACTAAACCCAACCTAACTAAACCAAACCTAACTAAACCAAACCTAACCTAACCTAACTAACTAAGCAAACCTAACCCTAACTAAACCAAACCTAACTAAACCAAACTAACCTAACCCAACCTAACCTAACCTAACTAAACTAACATAACCTAACCTAACCTAACCTTTACATTACCGAACCAAAATAAACCTAACCTAACTAAATCAAACCTAACCCAACAAACCAAACCTAACTAACCAAACCTAACCTAACTAAACCAAACCTAACCTAACCAAACTAAACCTAACCCAACTACAACCAAACCTAACCTAACTAAACCAAACCTAACCTAACCCAACCTAACACAACCTAACCTAACTAAACCAAACCCAACCTAACTAAACCTAACCTAACCTAACCTAACCTAACCTTACATTACCGAACCCGAATAAACCCAATCTAACTAAACCAAACCCAACCTAACCAAACCAAACCTAACTAAACCAAACCCAACCCAACCCAACCTAACTAAACCAAACCCAACCTAACTAAAACCAAACCCAACCAAACCAAACCCCAACCTAACCTAATCAACCCAACCCAACCTAATAAACCCAACCCAACCTAACCCAACCCAACCTTTACATACCGAACCAAATAAACCTAACCTAACTAAATCAAACCTAACCAATCCAAACCAAACCTAACTAAACCAAACCTAACCAACTAAACCAACCCAACCTAACTAAACTAAACCTAACCTAACTAAACCAAACCTAACTAAACCAAACCAACCTAACCTAACCTAACTAAACCAAACCCAACCTAACTAAACCAAACCTAACCAAACCAAACCAAACCCAACCTAACCCAACCTAACCTAACCCAACCTAACTAAACCCAACCCAACCCAACCCAACCAACCCTTTTTACCGAACCCAAATAAACCCAACCTAACTAAATCAAACCCAACCGAACCTAACTAAACCAAACCTAACTAAACCAAACCTAACTAAACCAAACCTAACTAAACCAAACCTAACTAAACCAAACCTAACTAAACCAAACCTAACTAAACCAAACCTAACTAAACCAAACCTAACTAAACCAAACCTAACTAAACCAAACCTAACTAAACCAAACCTAATTAAACCAAACCTAACCTAACTAAACCAAACCTAACCTAACTAAACCAAACCTAACCTAACTAAACCAAACCTAACCTAACTAAACCTAACCTAACCTAACCTAACCTAACTAAACCAAACCTAACCTAACTAAACCAAACCTAACCTAACCTAACTAAACCAAACCTAACCTAACTAAACCAAACCTAACCTAACTAAACCAAACCTAACCTAACTAAACCAAATCTAACTTAACCTGACCTTAACCTATTCTAAAATAATTCTAACTTAACCAAACTGACAACAATACCATCGGGAATACATCAACACAATTACTGTAACGACCACTAACAACACTGTAACACTAACTGTACTCACTGTAACATTAGCCGTACCCACTGCAAAAGATAACCACTGTAATTACAACCACTGCAACATTTCACGCTAGTTGCAACATCAACACAAATCACCGCCAGTCGCAACACACGTCTAAACAACACTAACATCTGCAACACAAAGGTACCATACAACAGGTGCTCGACTAGGACAGGTGTGAGGGAGGGAGGGAAACAGCTGTGTGCGTGGGAGGGGGTGGCGTCAACAGGTGTACATTGTATATATAACGTGGGGAAGCGTTTTGTGTGTGTGTGTGTGTGTGTGTGTGTGTGTGTGTGTGTGCGTGTGTGTGTGTGTGTGTGTGTGTGTGTGTGTGTGTGTGTGTGTGTGTGTGTGTGTGTGTGTAATGGAGAAAGGCCCCCAAAAAGCTGTAAAGAACTTTGGATATTCTTTATTTATCTCAGTGCTGTAAACAGACCAGGTTCACTCTTGTTGTAGGGGACACAAGTACTCGAGTCATGTGTGGTGTGGTGTAGTCTAAACCGGCCTGTCATATGAGTAGCCTCCTGCCTCCCTCTCTCGCTACTGTCGTTTGTTGCTCCTACTACTACTACTACTACTACTACTACTATTATTTCATCTACTGTTACTACATCTACTACCATTATCACCTAAGCTATCCCTGTACACTAAGGTATGCTAATATAAATTACCTTTCTACAGCATTTCCCTCATCACAAACTTATAACGAATCACAACAAACACGAGAAACAAACAAACAAACAAACAAAACTGAATACAAACACACAAAAGGGAAAAATTACAACAACAACAATAATAATAATTCAAGTGTTGTTCACCTCGTAGATGATGATGTACACACACACACACACACACACACACGCACACACACACACACACAGTAAACAATGGGACTGTAGCAAGTATTGATTTGGATTGACAATGGTGTGAAATTATATATATATATATATATATATATATATATATATATATATATATATATATATATATATATATATATATATATATAAAATATGTCTGTGTAGTAATGTTTTTGCTTGTTTGTGTGTGTGTGTGTCTGCGAGAATCTCAGAACTGCTTTACCGATCTGTAGTGATGATTGATGTTGTTATATGTAGTGATGATGGATGATGTTATATGTAGTGATGATGGATGGTGTTATATGTAGTGATGATGGATGGTGTTATATGTAGTGATGATGGATGGTGTTATTTGTAGTGATGATGGATGGTGTTATTTGTAGTGATGATTGATGTTGCTATATGTAGTGATGATGGATGATGTTATATGTAGTGATGATGGATGGTGTTATTTGTAGTGATGATTCATGTTGTTATATGTAGTGATGATGGATGATGTTATATGTAGTGATGATGGATGTTGTTATATGTAGTGATGATGGGTGGTGTTATATGTAGTGATGATGGATGGTGTTATATGTAGTGATGGATGGTGTTATTTGTAGTGATGATGGATGGTGTTATTTGCTTGTGATGATGGATGGTGTTATATGTAGTGATGATGGATGGTGTTATATGTAGTGATGATGGATGGTGTTATATGTAGTGACGATGGATGGTGTTATATGTAGTGATGATGGATGATGTTATTTGTAGTGATGATGGGTGGTGTTATATGTAGTGATGATGGATGGTGTTATATGTAGTGATGATGGGTGGTGTTATATGTAGTGATGATTTAGACAATAAAATAATAACAGTTTAATGCTAAAAATATACTTTGCTGTACCACAGCAGTAAAAAACATGGTGGAACTTACATACACCGTTAATGAACTGTGATGGAAGAAGTTTGGAGACTGAACAATTGAGACAATGTGGAGCCTCGGAGGTGGTCCCTACCGTGGCCTAGCCGGATAAGCCGCCCGAACAGCGGACAGTCGGTCACAGGAAACAGATCAGGAAAGGGAATCCCGTCTTAATGCTGACAGATAGCAAACAGCAGAAAGGTTTTCTCTAGAAGATGATCAAGCGCATGAAATTCGTTTGAATGCTAATAGACAGAGAGCTGCGTGATCCAGAATTCTAAGAAAGAATACACAGTGGCAACAACCACAACAACAACAACCACAACAATAAATATAACACCAACAACAACAACCACAACAATAATAACAACAGCAACAACCACAACAATAATAATAACAACAGCATCAACCACAACAATAATAACAACAACAACAATAATAACAACAACAGCATCAACCACAACAATAATAACAACAACAACAATAATAACAACAACAGCATCAACAACAACAATAACTATAACATCAACAACAACATGATCGTATCTCTGCCGTATAGGTAAACAAAACAATAATATTATATTCAGAAATAGATGTTGATAGATTTTGGATAGTCGTAAAAAAGTCAGTCAGGTACTAATCCATTTTTTATAAAGTTTATCTTCGGTATTTTTTTAACATTTTTATATTTTCAACATTGTTTTATATCTTACCATTTTTATATATTTCTAATAATGTTTATCATTGTTTATCATTTTTTAAGTATTTCTTATCATTTTATTCCATTTTTATAAGTGTTATAATTGTTATCATTATCTCTGTCATGGTAAACTATCATCTAACACGTAAGAGACGGTCATCCCAAGCGAGTGTCAACAAGCAACAGGAACATATCTCTGCCGTTCTCCCTCGTGGTAAACACAACACCGTGTGGGCAGACGACGACGCTCCATTAAGGCTGAGGGGTGAGCCAGCGTGGCCAGAATCACACCAGCGACTGATGAGTTCAACAGTCCTACACTACCCCCCATCCTACCTCTCCTACCCTTGACCTGCCTCTCCTCCCCGTCCTGCCCTACATCTCCTACCCCTAACTTGCCCCTCCTCCCTCACCCTACCATTGCCCCGCCTCTCATTCCTCACCTTGTTCTGCCCTATATCTCCTCACCCTTGCCTTAATTATCCTCACTTTTGTCCTACCCTTCTTCGCGACTCCCCCCCCCCCATCATCTTGGCCTGCCTAAAGCCCTACCCTACCTGCACCTCCCCGCCTGCCCCTCCCTAGTCTTCCTGCTAGACTGGCCCAGAACCCTCCCCTACACACCTCTCATTCCTTCCCTCTACCACACACCCTAGTATCAGAACCTCCTCCCCTCTACACACACCCTGGTATCAGAACCTCCCCCTCAGCCACACACACACCCTAGTATCAGAACACCCCTCTCCCACACACACACACACACACACACACACACACACACACACCCCTAGTATCAAGAAACCCCTCCCTCTACCACACACCCTAGCATCCAAGAACTCCCCCTCTACCACACACACCCTAGCATCAAGAACCCCCCTCCACTTACTCCTACCACACACACCCTAGTATCCAGAGCTCCCCCCCTCTACCACACACCCTAGCATCAAAAAACCCCTTCCCCCCCCCCTCTACCACACACCCCTAGCATCAAAAACCCTTCCCCCCCTCTACCCACACACCCCTAGCATCAAAAACCCCTTCCCCCCTCTACCACACACACCCTAACATCAAAACCCCTTCCCCCTCTACCACACACACCTTAGCATCAAGACCCCTTCCCCCTCTACCACACACCCTAGCATCAGAACCCCTCTACCACACACCCTAGCATCAAGCCCTTCCCCCCTCTACCACACACTAGCATCAAGAACCCCCCTCTACCACACACCCTAGCATCAAAAACCCTTCCCCCCTCTACCCACACCTAGCATCAGAACCTCCTTCCCCTCTACCCACACCCTAGTATCCAAGGGCCCCCCCCCCTCTACCACACCCCTAGTAGGGGCAGGCTGCTTTATTTGAGTTGCAGGCTGCACTTTTCAGGCATCGTTTGTATGGCTGTAACAAACACCTGTGCAAAATTTCATGCCATTTCATGCATACTTACCCTGCCGCATCGCGAACGACTTTTTGTCAACTTTTAGTGTATACCCAAAATTAGGTGTCATTTAATGTTTTCCAGGATAATGATAAATTTTACATGGGTGACATCGATTTAATTCACATGTTATTTTACAGGTACACCGTATAGAAAATCATTACAAGTTCATATTGAAATTCTTTTTGTGCGGAACCTTGGCATCATTTTCCTAGACAATAATCTTTGCCTAATATATCCATCTCTCGATTCGTATCCCGTCACTTCAGTGCAAGCTTCAGTCATCACTTTTATGCCTCTCTCGACCGCCTGAGTGCTGTTTGGCCACTTGGGCACCACTAATGGTGTCTCAAGAATGTCATTAACCTGTAGATTTGACAGAAGCAATGTAAGGAGGCTCAGTCTTGAGTTCATTCCTCCAGTTAATCATGGAATGATAGTTTTTTGCTTGCCACTTTAGTTTTGGAGTCACCACCTTTCTCATGTTGACTACAGGAGGCACATCCTCATTCCCATCTCCATCTTTACCCTCCTCATCAGTATAGTTTAACAAATTCTCGTCAACAGCAGCATCAGAATCTTCCTCCTCCTCTTCAGATCTGCCAGTGCATTCTTCCCTTTGCTGATTCTCCTCTCTAATTTTTCTTATCATTGAGACAGCTTTTTCTCTAACAGTCATGTCCTCATCTGCACACATACCAAGAAGAAGTTGATCTGTGTGGGCGAAGTATGCATTTCTCTGGACAGCCTTCTTCACTATCGTCTCCTCCTCACTATTCAGGTGTTTCATATATAGCAGGGACTGGAATACGTTCCTTGAGCCGTGTGTTACGTAAAGGTGTATCTTGATGTAAAACCACATTGGAGCACTGAACTTTATTATTGTAATGACAATTCTTTTCAACTCATGGCTGGGTCTTGATGTTGCTACATACAGCCTGAGGATTCTACTCCATAAGGTGTTCCACCTTGACACACAGGGAGGACCTGGCTCAATAGCAGCCAAGTCATCTTCAACAACACCTGTGATAACTCCTTTACAAATCCTATACAGGTATTTCTGATCCCAGGACAGATCTTTCTCCACTTCATCATTAAACACAGAGAAATCAGGGAAACTGACTGGCTGGAAGGCGACAACTGGAAGCTCAGACAAAGACTCCTTGATCTGCTTTCCAATGGGACCACGCCAATGCTCAGGACCACTTGGTTTACCATCATAGTGATAAAAACTGCGCGGAAAGGCAGCTCATTTCCATGAAGCTGACATATGAAATAATGGAGCGGGTGACCAAGTAACATTTCAAGATGATGAATGACTCCATTTTCTGATCCTACATTTACATTGGTTCCATCACAACCAACACACACAATGGGCTGCTGGGTTATATTTTTCTCCACCAGAAACTCGTGAATAGTTTTGGCAATCTGCTTTCCGTGTCCAGTTTTGGGAGTCACATGTGTGAGATATTCATTGCCAGGCTCAACCATGATGACATAATGATCTTTCACCATCATCCTCGAACTCCATTTCTCGGTCTTCTCATTCTTTATCATCACACGAGTGGCGGTCTTCCCTACATTACAGTACAGTAACACAACATTGAGAAATGAAATGAGAAAAGGCTGATAATCAATATAGACATAGCACCATACTCATCTGCAACAAGACAACTTAAATGAAATAAGAGATATGAAAAAAAGTTGATAAACACTGAACAGAACATTGCACCGCCACAGCGGCTGTTTGGCTAGTACTGTAGGTAAATTTAAAAATTTCGGTAGAAAATGCGGCGGACTAAACCTCGACATATCAGCTTCAAATTTGGCATGGAGTCTTAGATATGTATAAGGAACAATGCCTGAAGAGTGCAGCTTTGAGGCAGATTTCGCCTTTCACCTAGTATCAAGAACTCCCCCTCTACCACACACCTAGCATCAAGAACCTCCTTCCCCTCTACCACCACACACACTAAAGCTTGGCTGATCTAGCTTGTTAAAACCTTTTACACAAGCCTTAACAGATTCAGCAACCCCCTTATCCCACACACCTTAGCAAATCCAGAACCTCTGTCTCTCTGCCCCGCCCTTGGCAAGTCGGGAGAGATACGTTTTCTCATGCACGTGGGATCCTCAACGCTGCCGGGAGGTAAGGGGAGGGATGGGAGTGAGGAGGAAGGGAGGAGGTAGTAGGGAGGGAAGGGGAGGGGGAAGTCGGGAGGGAAAAGGAGGGGGGGACGGAACAGCGCAGCGGATCAGATTCTTGCCCAAGTGAGTCAGCGAACGTGAGGGACGCCCCTGAAGACCTGAGACTTAGCAGACCTGAAAATTTTCTCCCTGGTTTGGGGTTTGCGATTTTTGTGGGTCCTTGAACTTCTTGTGTGTCTGTATGTAAACGTCTGTTAGGCTTGTGTGTCTGTATGTAAGCATCTGCAAATCTTGTGTGTCTCTATGTAAGCGTCTGTTAAGCTTGTGTGTCTGTATATAAGCGTCTGTTAAGCTTGTGTGTCTGTATGTAAGCATCTGCAAATCTTGTGTATCTGTATTTAAGCGTCTGTTAAGCTTGTGTGTCTGTATGTAAGCGTCTGTTAAGCTTGTGTGTCTGTATATAAGCGTCTGTTAAGCTTGTGTGTCTGTATGTAAGCGTCTGCAAATCTTGTGTGTCTCTATGTAAGCGTCTGTTAAGCTTGTGTGTCTGTATGTAAGCGTCTGCAAATCTTGTGTGTCTGTATTTAAGCGTCTGTTAAGCTTGTGTGTCTATTTTAACGGACTTGTTAAGCTTGTGTGTTTGAATTTAAGCGTCTGCTAAGCTTGTATGTCTGTATCTAAGCGTGTGTTTCTGTATGTATGCGTCTGCTAAGCTTGTGTGTGTCTGTATGTAAGCGTCTGTTAGGCTTGTGTGTCTGTATTTGAGAGACTGTTAACCTGGTGTGTATGTATTTTTGGGGGTCTGTTAAGCTGGTGTGTCTGTATTTAAGCGTCTGTTAAGCGTTTGTGTAAGCCTGTGTTAAGCCTGGGTGTTTGTATTTTAAAGGGTCTGCTAAGCTTGTGCATGCATTTCTAAAGGTCTATTAAGCTTGTATGATCTGCATGAAAGCGTCTGTTAAGCTTAAGTGTCTGTATGTAAGTGTCTGTTAAGTTTGTGTCAGTATTTTAGACGGCTGTTAAAATTAGGCTGTGTTGGGCGAGGCTAACATTTGTTTTACTCATTTTTTTTTATTTCTTATGTTTGTTTCATGAATGTGTCTTGTAAATATTATATACTGAGAGAGAGAGAGAGAGAGAGAGAGAGAGAGAGAGAGAGAGAGAGAGAGAGAGAGAGAGAGAGAGAGAGAGAGAGAGAGAGAGAGAGAGAGAGAGTGAGTGTGTGTGTGTGTGTGTGTGTGTGTGTGTGTGTGTGTGCGTGTGTGTTCGCACACAGGGTGGTGAAATGCGTCAGGAGTGACAGCATTATGTTATGTTAAGGTGCCAGCACTGCTTGCTTCCTCTCGCTTTCAGCTACCGCCGCTGACTAGCCCTCGTGGCGAACAGGGAATCAACTTGCATAAGTCTTCACCATTAAAACTCCTGCTGTGCCTCCTCGTGGCAACACACAGTAACTACAGTAGGTGCATCGTGGGACCAGGCTAGACCAGCAGGGGATCTCGGAGCAGCAGTGAGCCCCAGACGGACGGCACATATCCCCACTGGCATGTGGACACGTCCTGGCACCTACCAGCCATTGCCTCGCTACCTTGCAGATTAACATTGGCAGGTACAAGGCTACGGGAGTAAACCCCGAACGAAAAATCTGCAATGGAGTCCCGCATCAGGCAGACATATTTACAGAGTACCAACAAGACCCCAAAGTCAGTATATGCGGAAGAGGTGACCACCATGAGAACCCAACAACTACACCGGCGGACGAAGGCAATGCATGATGGACAGGTTACCAAGAAGAAACCCAACAAACTGGGCTATCGGCAGGCCATTGCAACTCTCCCTCTCCCCAATCGTTGCAACACTTGCACCACTGGATCAGGAAAAGGGAGAGCCATGATGTGTGGTTGCAGCCAGCGCTCCTGCCTCACCACATAAATCAACTCACACGTAGCCATCATCCAGCTCATCATACCTCTCATCATCATCAAAACCCCTGTACCCCCAAAAGTCCTATGATGATGGACGAGTGGCGACAGGGACAGGCAGAGATGACTGCCGGAGTCTCTAGTCACAACTCTGCACAAGGGCGGCACAGATAAGACGGTCGTTTATGCACTGGGATCTAGGCAGCAGTGCAATCCGGTCCTGTCTATGCGACTGAGCAGCCATTTCGAGGAGCCACTCTGCTCACCCCACATGGGAAGGGGGCTAGAAAAGGTGCCCTAAACATAGCCTGCCTAAAAAACCAACCTAACCCAATTAGGTCATCCTTATGCGGTTGAAAGCACAATCACAATCACAGATCCAAACAAAAACAAACTATACAACCTCTTATGGTCGCTGCATGGAATGTCAGGACCCTTCTGGATACAGGCACATATGAGCGTCCTGAAAGAAGAACCGCACTTGTGGCAAAAGAGCTGGCTAGGTATAACATCGACATAGCAGCCATTAGTGAGTCCCGGCTCCCAGACGAGGGTCAACTCACAGAATGGGGGTCTGGCTATACCTTCTTCTGAAATGTTAAGCCTTCTGTGGAGAGAAACCTCATTTATGGAGTTGGCTTTGCCATCCTCCAACGCATCTTACAAAGGCTAACTGAAATACCTACTGGGATCAACGAGCGCATCATGACGCTCAGAGTCCCACTGAATAACTCACGTCATGCCTGTTTCATCAGTGCATACGCACTAACACTGGATGCAGAGGATGATATCATGGAGACCTTTTACGTCGACCTCGATTGAGTGTTAACCTCTATCCCCAGAGAAGATAAAGTTGAGCTCCTAGGTGAATTAAATGCCAGAGATGCTGCACACAAGTTCAAGGGGTTTGTGGCAAAACCCACAATCCAAACACTGGCATCTCATTGACTACATCATTATCAGAGAAAGGGATCGCCGAGATGTCCTCACCACCTGTGCCATGCGTGGCTCAAACCACTGCGACACTGATCATCGGCTCGTCAAAGCCAAGCTCTCACTTCACGTCACTCCAAAACGGCAAAGGCAGCAAGCCTCCAGAAGAGGGTTTAGCACTAAGTGTCTGGAGGATAGAGCGGTAGCACATGCTTTCAGAGAGCAGCTCGAACATGGGCTGATAAACAACCCGACAACAAACAACCCAAATTCCAGTGCCATATAGGATATTCTCAACTCTGTCGTGACAAAAACCTGCAGAAAGACCCTCGACCAGATCGAAGGAACACACAGGAACTGGTTTGATGAATATGACCCGGCAATCAATGTACTCGTCCATGATAATGCGCTGCTTTAACTGACTGGCAGAATAACCCTCAGTTTTGGACCAAAGCTAATACCTTCTGCTAAAAGGAAGCGGTGGCCCAGCAGGAACTTTGCAATCTACAGAATGACTTGTTTAAAAATAAAGCATGTGAAACACAAGAATTTGCAGGTCAGCACAAGATGCGCAAATTCTTCAATTCCACTAAAACATTTTATGGACCAATCACTCGTGGTGCAGCCCCCCTCCGCTCATCCGACTGTAACTCCCTAATTAAAGACGATGAAAGCCTCCTTCAGCGCTGAAAAGAGCACTACCATTTAATGCTCAACCGAAACATTGATGTAGATGTCCTGGCTACCCAGCAGGTCCCACAGCATCCAGAGCTGACCCACCTCAGCTATCCTCCATCCCTGGATGATGTAGCTAGTGCCATCAAACATGAAAAATAACAAAGCATCAGGGCCTGATGGAATCCCAACCGAGGTGTATAAAGCAGAAGGACCTCTACTCACCAGCCGTTTCTACTGTCTCCTGGGGAATATATGGGAAAAGGAGGACATCCCCAAGCTCTTAAAGACGCCTCAATCGTCAATATTAATAAGAATAAGAGAAACCAGTCAGACTGTGGCAACTACCGTGGGATCTCGCTGCTGTCCGTAGCTGGCAAGGTTATCGCCTGAGTCCTCCTAAACAGACTTCTTTTTGAGGCGGAAAACTTCCTCCCAGAATCTTAATGTGGCTTTAGACCATTCATGTGGTACCACTGACATGATCTTTGCTGCCCGTCAGATGCAGGAAAAGTGCAGAGAACAGCGTCGTGTCCTGTACATGGCTTTCATTGACCTAACCAAGGCCTTCGACTCAGTCAACAGGGAAGCCCTCTCATGACCTTCAAACATTTTAGCTGACCACCAAAATGCATTGTCATTGTGAGGCAACTCCAAGGTGGCATGAACGGCAGTGTCCTGCACAATGGCACCCAGTCTGAGTTCTTCCCCATCCAAACGGGGGTTAAACAAGGGTGTGTTACTGGCACCAACTCTTTTTTCCATTTTCTTGGCTGCCTTCCCTACTCGTGCCAGTGCCAATTTAGCCGGCGGGGTGGACATCGAGTACCGGATGAAGGGTCTTTTCAACATAAGACGACTCTAGGCAGGAACAAAGGCGTCGGCAGCTTCCATTTCTGAGCTTCAGTATGCAGACACTGAACGCGACCTACAGGAGACCCTGAACACCCACACAGATGCGTATGCACACTTCAACCTTGAGGTGAATGTACGCAAGACTCAGAATCTCTTTCAGCCTGCCCCTGGGTCAACCACACCTCCACTTTCGGTATTTCGGCTCCCACCACACCACGGACATCGATGAAGAGATTCAGCATCGGATCAGATGTGCATCTCAAAACTTTGGCAGACTCCGTACCTGTGTCTTCAGCTGCAAGGAGCTGAAATTATCTACAAAGCTGCACGCTTATCAAGCAGTGATCCTCCCCACCCTGCTATATGGCAACGAGACATGGGTCACATACAGGAGGCACCTCAAGGCACTTGA